>NC_041031.1:300000-495000 GCF_900634625.1 Parambassis ranga
GTCTGCATCTGTGAACTAGACCACCAGTACACAGGCTATAATATAGGCTCAACAGGGACAAACTCCAGGAGACGAGCAAGACTGCAATCAATCTGGAGTTAAAACATCTGTTAGATAGAAAAATCTACTTTAATTTAGTAAAAAAATAATGTTATAAAATAGCTGGGTCCTAAATATATTCATCTTCATGTTTATGTTAACCTGCTGCATACAGCCACAAAATAATATAACTGCTTGTGCATCACAGTCATTTTACTTCTTTGACTGTGAGGTGAAAGTTCTCTCTGTTAATCCAGATTTTAATGCTGAAATATTTTTAAACTCTGCTGCTAAGCAGTGACAGAGGAGAGGACCAGTGTACATCGCTGTTTTATTCTGAATATGCTAGTTAACACGTAAAGAGGAATATTCCTGTAGCTCCAGAGCATGTACACACTTTATTCAAAATGTTGCTTGAATAAGGACCTTAATCAGAATATGGTGTGCATGTTAACGTAGTCATTGAGATGCTGTGGGGTGACTTGAAAGAATTCTGCGTTGAGGAGTGGGAACGAACCTTCCTCAGACTGTGGTCAGAGACTGGTAGATGGCTACAAGGACTGTCTCACTGAAGTTACATTAGCTATTAGGGTAGGGTGTCCTAACATTTCCTCAGAACAAATTTGTTTTCATATCTTGTGAAAAATGAACCTTGTGTTCATTGAGTAACACAAAGTTCATTTTTGTTATTTTTAATTTAAATCACCTCTTATCTAGAGATGAATAAAGAAGAACTGAATATTTAATGGTGTATCATTTTTCACATCAGATTGTACATCAGTGTATCCCTGATTTCTTCATATGTTAAACTGCATCCTATATATGTTAGAACATCTAGACCTGTCACCCATAGATTAGATAGTGTCTTCAGAGCTTTACAGTCAAATTCTATATAAAGAATAAAAGAAGTACATTGTTGTCTTCAGTTCCTAAACAGTTACCAAGTGTTATTCAAAAGCTGACGGGTGTATAGTGTTGTAACTCTCTGGAGGCCTGATGGGACACTTTAAACAGGCAAATTCAGATCAAGTGATTTTAGTGTCTGTTGAATCCAGGTTCCTCCTCAGGAGAAGTCAGCCCAGTGGAAGGATCTTGAGGCTGCACTTGCTGATAGAACCTTGGCTGTAAATGATGCCAATGCAGCCCAGCTGAAAGCCAAGTAACACTGACACACACACTCATTCCAATTGTGTTTTTTCATACTTTTCAATACTTGCTATGCTGAATTGCACTAAATGACAGTATTAATAAATCTGTTGCCATTATTGTGTTAAGATCAGTGTTTTCCTTGAGCTTGTCAAGCTTAATGTATCATTGGGGGTACATGTCCTTATTTCAAGGGTTGTTGCTTGTATATATTTTAGTTTAAAAGATTATGTGATTGTTTTGATGTGACAAATACCTAATATTTACACAATATATTTGTTTGTCTGCCATGTAAATGTAGTTGCAAGTCAGTGTGATGAAAGAGATGTTCTGTAGTATACCAGTATACTAACCTATAATAACATGCACTACAGTAATATTGCCTTTCATGCATGTAACTCAATGTATACGTGTAGGCCTGACACACAGGAAATGTGTCAGTGTGTGCAAGGAGGCCTTAAGTTTTTCCATGTCTCTGTCCTTGCAGTGAAGCGTTGGACAGTCTGAAGTCAGCGATTGACAGCTCTAAAGGCCTGAGGATAAGTGCTGTTCGCCCACTTGTGTTAGCTGCTGAGGAGAATCTCCATAACATGGTAGTGGATTTGGACAAAGTGGTTGCTAAAGTAAGGACAACGTTTTGCTCATTTTGATTAAATTTCACATTTTTTAACATATTTGATCTGATACTCTGATGTAAATGTTAAAATGTAAAATATCTGTAAGTACCGGTAGATAGCACCTGAATGATGACACTGCTACCCCACTGTGGCTCTCAACACTATCACATCATTTAAAAACGATGGCTGGATGTGTCAGTGTTTAATTAATACATATGTCTTATTATTTCACCTACTATGCAATCACCCCTTAAGCCTTACTTTGGACCACCATATCATGAACCTTGTACAATCCTGTTTTCTTAGTCTGCAGATTTTTTGCTTACTAAAAATTACTGTAAAACAAGTTTTGTTTATCTTCCCTTTTAATTAAAATCTCTCTACAAGCAAGCAGCAGTGGGGAAAAAAGGGGACAGGAGAGTAAGACCGTCTGTGTGTACTATATCTTTGTAGGTACAATCTGCAGAGTCAGAAGCAAAGATTGTTTCACAATACAGTGAACTGGTTAATGAAGCCAAGCTTCAGTTTCAGCGTGAAGTAAGCAGCCTTACACCAGAGATCCAGGCAAACTGGAAGGGACTCGGTAAGAACACACACACATCATGTCAGTATTTAAGTAAGGGTGGGATGTGTTGTAAGCTAGTCTGAATAATGTCATAATTTTGAATTTGACAGTTGTGCTGTACCAAATAATGACAGAGATATTTCCAAAAGTGACTTTGTTTCTGTGTGTCTGTGTGCAAGCTGGTAAACTGTCAGCAGATGACTTGAATGCCCTGATTGCCCATGCACACCGCCGTATTGACCAGCTGAATCGAGAGTTAGCTGAGCAGAGAGTCAGAGAGCAGATCCACATTGATGCAGCACTGGAACAACAGAAGCTGGAGGACCAGAAAGCCCTGGACAAAGCTGTTGGCACAGCCCTGCAGCATGTCAAAGGGGAGGCACGGCTGGAGCAGGAGAGAAAGGTATGAGGTAGAAGGAGCCACCAAGAATTGATACGGCAAGGCTATGTTAATAAAGGAGTTATTTATACAGTAGTAAATATGTTCTTCTTTAGATACAGCTCAGGGATTTAAATGCTATCTAGGTTATTTAGATATTTATTATACATTTCAATTTTATCTTTGACTTCTATTTGTCTGTAACAAAAAAGAATTTCCCCGGGGATAAATAAAGTAATTCTGATTCTGATTAATGGCTACTGTTTTAACAATGAAAGTTATTTATTTATCTGGCTACCTTAACACTGGCGTGTGTGCATGTGTATATGTGCGTGTGTAGCTAGCTGAGCTGCGGGAAGTGATGGAGGCAGAGATGAGGACTCAGCTCCGGCGGCAGGCAGCTGCTCACACAGACCATGTCAGAGATGTCCTCAAAGTCCAGGAGCAGGAGCTAAGAGCGGAGGCTGAGCAGGTGATTCTGCACATTCTACACATCAAGATCAAATGTCACAGCATCCAGTTATCTGATATGTTCAGTTCTGTGTGTTGGATATAGCTGCAAAGCACTGATTGTCTTGTGCCCCAGTTCTGAAGCTGTTAATTTTGTTCAGGTCCTGAGCAGTAAGTTGCTTGAACAGGAGACCCGTAACCGTCAGCTGAGTCAGGAACAGCTGGACAACTTCACGCTGGATATGAACACTGCCTATGCAAGACTGAAGGGGATAGAGGAGGCCATTGACAGTAAGATATAATTGCATATATGTGTTGTTGTGAAAACTACCCAGTGCCTTGTCATTTAGTTATATTTGGCAGTTTCATGTTTATTAATTGCATATAATATTTTGTACTTGATTAATCAATCTCTTAATTTTGCATACGTCCTTGAACTGCTCTCAGAGTGCAGATTTGCTTGTGAGAAGCGGTTTGCTGGAGAGAAGTGGACTACTTACCTACTGCGGGTTATTTTTAGAACGTAACTCCAGGGACCACTGTATCACTGGATCAGCCATAGCATTATGACTACCTGTCTAATATTGTGTCAGTCCCCCATTTGCTGTGTGCTCGGAACCACCATTAACTTCTTCAGCCGTTTGAGCAACAGTAGCTGTCTGTAAGTAACAGTAACAGTCTGTTGGATCAGACCACACATCCAGCCTTCACCCCCCACATTAACTGTCACCAGTTCACCAGTGTACAATTCTTGGAGCACTTTTGATAGATGCTGATCACTGCAGACTGGGGACACCACACGAGCTACAGATGCTCTGACCCAGTTGTCCAGCCATCACAATTTGGACCTTGTCAAACGTGTGTAAATCCTTATGCTTGCCAATTTTTTTTTATGCACATCAACTTTAAGGACAAACTGTACACTCGCCCACTAACAGGTGTCATGATGATATGTCATTCACTTTATCTGTCAGTGGTCATAATGTTATGCTTGATCGTATGCAAGCAAAAGAATTTTGAAGTTATTCTGGATTTTACTAGAAACCAATAAAGAGACACTTTTTACATGAAACATATCAATGGAGACAAAAAACAGTAGTAGTAGTAGATTCACTCTCTCCAGGAGCCAGCCCCCAGAGGCTATGACGGGAGATGCAGTTTTTAACACTTTCACATGGGCTTCATTTGTAGGCCTGGAAATTTCTACTTAAAAGAAACAGAACAGTTTGAATGAGAAGTGCCATGTTAGAAGAAAAGGAAAACACTGCATTTCAGCATTAAGCCCTCTTTTATCATCTTTTATATGCTAAATCTCAAGAGAAAGTTGGTTATGCAGCAACACAACGACCCTAATGAAGAACAACAAAGTTAAAGTTCTAACCTTTTTTCAGTGAAACGGCTGAGATAGAGCAAGCAGGTCATGTGAGAAAACCAACAAAGGTTTCAGAAACATTTTCAGATGGTATTTTGTGCTCTGTCTTTTGACATAGGCCACGTGTTGGCAGAGGAGGAGGCCCGTAAAGCTCACCATCTGTGGCTTTCAGTGGAGGCTCTCAGTTACACTTTAAAGACTTCAGACGCTGAGTCTCCCACCATGCCTCTGGAGGGTGCTGTTCAGGCTGTGCGAGAGAGCTGCCATAGCAATGACTTTGCCTTGGCCCTGACATCAGCTCTTCCTGAAGAATCCCTGCACCGCGGTGTATACAGCGAGGCTTCTCTCCGTGCCCGCTTCAACTCCCTGCGTTCACTGGTCCGCCGTGTTGCTCTCATCGATGAATCTCACAACTCCTTGTACCAATATTTCTTGTCCTACCTTCAAGCTGCACTACTGTTTGAAGCTAAACAGGAAGCTCCACCTACCCACCTGAGCAGCGAGCACTTAGATCCATTCAAACTTCTGTCATATGCAAGCTATTGCTTAGAGCATGGAGACCTGGAATTAGCAGCTAAGCTGGTGAACCAGCTGAGAGGAGAGGCCAGGAGAGTAGTGGAGGACTGGCTGAATGAAGCCAGACTAACCCTGGAAACCAGGCAGGTCATCAGTCTGCTCTCTGCTTATGCAAATGCTGTAGGGTTAGGAACCACCCAGGCTCCATAGGCTGCTACTTTAATCTGGCAACATGTATAGGAACAGTTTGCTGAAAATCTTTCTGGGGAGAAGCAAGAGTTTGTTCACTGTAAAGCTGTCAACTTGACAGGTAAGGAAGCATAGTCAGTTCACACACATCAACAGAGATCTCAGTATATGTATTCATTTAAGTTAACTGAAATTAACCATGTGATGGATTTCCAGATGCAAACCACATTTGTTTTAAAGCAATACATCAATGTGGACACTTGTTTGTAAAATGCAATTGATGCACCCTCTTAGCTTGAAGGTTTTGGTCCAGTTATTTACCTTTGTCATGTTCCTGTTTTTCATTGCTCATCTGCCACAGTAACTCAATCCAAAATTCAGTATGTAGTGCTGCACATGTTAAATAAATTATTAAAAGGGTATGCTGTGTGTGCATTCATTTATCTTTGTTATGGTTTGAAGTAAAACATGCTGCAGAATCCTGCAGCAAAGCACTTTGAAAGACAAAGGGTCCAGAACAACAGGGAAGGAACACTTAAGCAGACTTAAATAAAAGGAAATGCTGATGAGATCACAGTTTAAAAAAAGGTAGACATGCAAACCCTTTAAAGTCTGAAGATGTTTGCTTTACATGGAACTGAAACACAAAGGCATTCATAAAATGTAAATATTTAAGATCTCTATATATATGGCCGACTGTGAGCAGGAAGGTTCTCCTTATGAGTCGGGTCCTGTTAAAAGGAAGTTTTCCTTGCCCCTGTTGCTCTTAAAGGATTATCTTATTTTAAGGGGGTTCAGGCTCTGGGTTTAAAGCACATGGAAACAGTTCTGATTGTAAAAGATGCTATATAAATTGAATTGAATATGTGTACATTAAATGTACAGTGTTCACTGTCATCTTCACAGCTTGATCAAAGAAGCTCCTCCACAGATTGTGTACGAATGGAAAAAATTCCAGTCCATTGTTACAGATCGACAAAGTTTACTCCAAAAACGTCATGTAGTAGACAAAGAAACCCACCTTTAGGCAGGAGTTTCTCACACTGGTTAATGTTACTGTTTTTAAATCCACCATCAGGAGAACACTGATGCCACATGACACTGAACAGCCATGGTGTGTGTGTATGACAGAGCTGCAAGGAGAAAGTCACTGCTGTCCAAAAAGAACGCTGCTGCCTGTCTGATCACCATCATGTGGACAAACCAGAGGGCTGCTGGGAAAATATTCTGAGGATAGAGCAGGCCAGAATAGAATCATTTAAAATAAATCAGATCACTGGGAATGATGCTGCATTCCGAATATATAAACCTCTCCCATCTGTGAAACATGGTGGTATTTGAACCAGGGGGACTTTAATGGAACAACGGATTCTGAATTAAACCAGAGATTTCTAAAAGAAAATGTTGGACATCAAGTGTGTCATGCAGCAGGACTACAGTGACCGTACAAGTTGTTTATAAAGTAATGGTTGAAGAAAAACAAAGTCAAGCCATGTAGCAGTTGACAGAAACTTTTGTTTTTTGTTATCGCTGCACAGCAGGTCACAGATGATACTGAAAGAACGGTTCACATACTGTAGTCCTGGATCATTTTTTTAAATAAATAAACGATCAATATTTCAGTGAAATATTTTCTATATGTTTGACTGCTGATGCAGTGGTTAGCACTGACGCCTGCGGGTACTTTGGCTTCCTTCCACATGCCAAACATGTGCATGTTAGGATGTAGGTGTGAATGTGAGTGTAAATGGTTCAGGGTGTACCCTGCCTCTCACCCATTGACTAGGATCCAGCACCCATGTGACCCTGTTCAGGACAAGACACATACTGCTCATACTCATCCACTAGCACTTTATGCACAAATACCACGGCTCATCCAGTGCTTCATTTACTCATGTTCCAATGCTTGTCCAGTGGCACATATAAACAAGTCCTGAAGGCTGCATTTAGTTATATTTGGATTCAGTAGGTGCAACAACTGCAATTGATGATAATACCTTATCAAACTTCATCATTTCTACCTCAACACTTTCACATGTGTCTGTCTAGAGCTGATACATATATAGCTTATTATTGTGTGCATATGTGTCCATATATTTGGCTCCAAGTCAGACTTTATTGATACGCACTTTGGTAGTCATAATAAAAAAAAGATAAATACTCATTTTTTTCATTTGCCAGTCAGAGTAAACTGCCACTACGGAGCAGTTTGAATTATTCTAAAGAACCAAGTCCAGTCTGCAAAAGTAGACAGTTATTTCGGTTTAATTCATTTTTGTGTCAAATTATTGATTTGATTTGATTTGATTGAGTGGAATTATGCTAAATTTACTATTTTACCAAGTTAAAGATGCACTGCAATTTGAATTTGGTAAATTTAAGTTGTGAACTATATAATGTGTCATATACACACAACAATATGATGACATATTTGTATAATATTTACATTTAAAAAACGCTTTAAATGAAGTGGTTTGAAATGGTTCAATGTACTATTACTACTTGAAATCATCCAGAATCACGAAAGATCAATGCTGACATAGGACTTTCGAAAAGTTTATATGAAAATCAATACAGACAAAACAAAACAGTTCAGTCATGTGAGCTGTCTCCCTCATGTGGCAAAACTAATTTCTTTGCTCACAGATCAATCAAATATTTACACATAAAAATAAATGGAAACAAATGTGTATACATGTCCCATATGAACAACAACCAATGAAAGCACTGTTTGATGTTGTCCCAGGGGAAGCTTGAGGTGCAGCCCTCCTCTGGTGCACGGCCTGAAGTTCTGACAATTTATTAAACTCAAAACTTTTTTGAATTTGCATACAATAAGATTTAAACAAACAAACAAACAAAAATAATAATACATGGGAGCAACATGTGAAAATGATACCATAAATAATGTGAAAGAATAAACCAAAGTGGGTGTTAGTAACACAAAGTCAGTCCTTGTTCAGGTCCACATACTTGGACAGTTTCACTGATCCATCTATGACAGCAGATAATACTGCAAATATGGAGATTGGTGCAAAGAACACCGATAAGCTTTACAGTCACTGCAGTGCACAGCAAGGTGCATACCCATAGTCAGACCAGAACCTCCTTCTTTTCCTCAGTTACTGGATAGAATGACACACACAAAGTATGATGATGTCAAAGTGACGTTGACCTTTGACCCGTTTGCTGAATATGGTCACAACACATCGTCGTTTCAGTACTGTGACCTTCAACTGCCCCAAAGTCTGAGTTCAAAAAATAGTCCCAAAAAGTGGAATCTGTGAAGACATTAATTACATTAATATTAAAGGCATACTTGTTCAATTAGGTACTGACTTTGAGTTCATCTGTATGGCCTGCACAGAAAATGGCATGTTCTATTCTTACTCAAGTTGCATACATTGATTAAGTACCATATTCTGAAGCGACTCAAATCTGATTTGCCCATTTTACAGTTTATAGTGGTCAGTGGGTTTTTCCCTGTGGTCTGTTGTGTTGTGGAGACAGACAGATCTGACCACAGTGCCCTCCACTTTGTTCTGTAGCTCTGATAGTTATCTTACATTTCATATCCTGGGAAGGAAGTGTGTCATTGTCATCGTGGGTGTGACTCGGTTGCCTCTTTTGGGGTTGCCAATCTTGCTGAGGCCAATGTACATGCCAGGGTAGGCCATGGATTCATAAGCGTTATAGTTGTTGGCCAGGAGATTCTCCTTGAACTTGCATTCATCATTGTAGTAGCCCTGCAAGGAGGTTAATGAGAAAGGGACAAGAAAAAGATATTAAAGGCAAGGTCAGAGTCAGCATTGTTTTTTTTTTCATGCCATAGATTTAGGAAGAAATGTATTCATAGTCTTTTCTTTTGCTGTTGTTTTAGTGTCTGCCTTGTTGTTTGTGAAAATATCGTGAAGCTCACGTTGTTGAAGTTAAGACTTTACTGAAGACAACTATTACTATTAAAAGAAATTCCTTGTACAAGTTTCTTCCTTGTAAAATAAACGTGTCAACTGCAGACAGAGAGAGACATAATCAACCATAATACTGCTACTGCTGATTAGCTAAAGTTGAATGACACTTTGCCCTTTCTAAAACATATGAAAGTGTGACCTGAACAGGCTGATGCCACATGGTAGACCCTTGGCGCTAAGCTAAAGCAACATCAAATGAGAAAAATGAATGCCGATGAAGAACATGAAGCTTGGCCAGGCAAACAGCTCAGAAACAAATATCAACCACTGTATGTCACTGCCCACTGTTGAGAGCTCACTTTGAACAAGCCAATAAACACTGCTGTCACCAAACACCTTCCAGCCACCCTCTGGATCAGCCTGGCTCCACTGCAGAGAGGACACCAGCCACTAACCATTGACAGCAACGCCCCTGCTCCATCAGCTTCTCTGCAGTGTGAACAACAGCTGCAGGATGATCACGGCATGACCTCCCCATGGATCTCTCCACCTCACTACTACCACTACAGCCCTGCACCCCCTCGGTTTCATTCCTTTTCTGACTTCTCCATCTCCCATCTTCCCACTTTACCTCTTGTGTTCCTAAGTTACACAGAGAGCTTGGTGAAGTCTGGGGATCAAAATGATCCCCTTCACACAGAACTTAGCCAACTGTCCAGCAACTGTCCAGCAGATACCAACTCCAAAGGTTGGTGTCTGGAGGATTTTAGCCATTTTAGGGACAGTGTTGGCCAATCTAACAGGACTAACAAGCACTAACAAGTTGCATGAATGGTACCTGATGACATCCCCATACAGGAATATATGCATTTTACATGTATGCATACCACTGCTCATCCAGCTGCTCATCCAGCTGCACATACACATTTCCATGTAGTACTAGTATATTTAAGTTGAATAACATATCAGCTAAAATACATAGAAATACAATACATAGTTTTTCAGCATTTCTATTATGACAACCTGTCATGTTTGTTCTCTCTAATGTATGATGTTTGCTGCACGTTTGTTCCTCTCTCTCTCCTTCACCCTCTCTGTGCTGTCTACCTCTTTCCTCCTTTACCCAGCCGACTGTCAGCAGGAAGGTTCTCCTTATGAGTCGGCTCCTGTTCAAGGTTTCTTCCTGTTAAAAGGGAGTTTTTCTTGCCACTGCCCAAGCAGTTCATTACTTCTTCATTGTTGTCACATGTTAGGCAGTCAGTGTGGGCTCATTTACACTACAAACTTTAAAATAGTGGGTTTATTTTAAGGGGGAGGGTGTTACAGCCCCAGGCCTTTTTAGTTATTTTTGAGGGTTTGGTTAGGTTTGGTTTCACCTCTATTGTTTATTTGGACCTGTCCCCCTTATATCGGCGTCATAGCACCCCTGCGTCCAGCAGGTGGCTTGATGAAAGTTATAAAGATGTGTGTGTTGGAGTGTAAGATGCTAGTAAGTTGCTTATATAAATGTATGGAGTTCGCCAAGGGGGGTTAGATGTGTGTGTAAGTGGTGTTGTGGTTCCTCCACAGTCACTGACGCCAAATTCTTCAAGTTATGGAGTGGTTAATCTTTGGACATTGTTGTTTCCAAGATATACTGGTTTCTTTTCCATGAGTGTGCTTTACATTACTGTAGTTCATGGTCTTAAAACACACCATTTCGCCACACTAAACATGAATTAACATGCAGTATATTCATTTGACCACAGCATTCTTTTTAAGGTGTCTTAAGTAAAATGATTGTCTGTTTCTTGAAATCAAATCAGATCAGTTCTTACCGAGCCATAGAGCTTCCCTTTTTCACTCATGGCAATAAAGAGGCCACTCCTCACCCCATACAGAGTCACCACTCCTCTCTCCACAGGAGAAATTTCAAGAAGACCTGGGATTGAAAAAATGAAAATGACAAGATTCACAAAGAGAATAAATGATTCACAAATAATATATAATATGGTCACATCTGAGGTGCTGTATGTTTCCAAAATATTTTAATATCACACATGAAAAAAGGTATTTATCAATCTCAAACTGATAAGCATAATTTGCTTCATTTATAATAATTTTGTTGTTAAAACATATCACTGTCACAGCAGGGTGACAGTCCAGTGTTCATACTATCTTGTTCATGTCACAGTGTTTCATTCTACAGAGAAAAGTCAGTGGAGGTTGGCAGTCTGACCCTCCAACAAATGGGATGTTGTTGTCTTGTACCCTAACCACCTTTGTAACCACCTATATCAAACTACATGGTTCCTTATTAACCACTTATAGAGACACGATGCTCTGAAATCTCAACAAGAGACATTCAGGGTGTAATTTCACTACCAGCCCTGTTACCAGATGACAGATCTACTCACTTTTTCTTTTCTTTTAAAACAGCAAACAGTTCAGATGGTTAAGATATTGCCATAAAACTGATTTCTTTGGCTATGGCTTGGTTTTGCTGGAATTGCTGATCCCTGACATAACAGAAGAGACATGCCTGTGATAACTTTCATCCTCTGCTGATGTCATTAGTACAATATAAAGTGACACATTATTCCACTTCATCACATTAAAAATGATTTTCAGTAGCCATCAATATTTTACGGTGGCTAAGAGAACTGTTGCAGTGCTGTGAGCTCTCTCAGCTACTCTAGCATTTTCTGTTTGTGTTGTTCATAAAGTTCATTCCATATTATTTGCCAACAGGAGCTGTCACAAAGAACTGTACAGTGATTTTTTATGAGAACGTGCACTGTCCTATTATCCTATTATCTTGTCATTTTATGAGAAGAGGTAAAAATATTTTCAACTTTTTACGGACAACAGTGTAGTACTAATGAGAAAATGCCACAATACTTACTGTATCTGTTTTCATTATGTACGCCTGTGACCTTCCCACTGGGTAAGACCTGAATGTGAAAGCCAATGCCCACATTGCAGTACAGCCTTCTTAGTCTCTTTATCCCCACCAGGTATTCTCCATTATTAGCTGTCACTTCCCTCTTGTCCCAGGATTTGCTGCTAGCCCGGAGCAATGATCCAGTGCTCTGTAGAGTCTGACTGGTAGCGCTGATGAATGGAAGAGAAGCAGCGGTGCTGCACAGGAGGACCCCATACAGGAGCAGAGGGAGCTTAGACCGTGATGATGGCATCCTCACGGTCCACAGAGGCAACCGTGGTGTATTGAACTGTATGATCAGCAATAATGAAAAAACGCACTAGCTTCAGTTGTTAAGTTGTTGTATTTTAGAAAATACAATAAAGGCAAACACTCAATTTCAGCACTCTATGAAACCCACAGAAACCTTCAAGCTTCCATATTTAGTCATCTCTAAACACGTGTCCAGAACACCACTGACTTCTCCTGTTTCTTAATTTTTCTTAGTCCCTAGGTTGATCCAGCAGACTTATATTTGCCCTTATATTACATCACACACCACCTACTGTCTTGTTTGTCTGTGAGTCACAGATGCTGTAGCAGCAAACAAACTGAGAAATACATAAAATACGTAGTGACACAAAACAAAGAGGGACACGCAAGCACACAAACAAGGTAAACAAATTAAAGAGATCTGCTTTTTGTGAAACACCATGTTACCAAATTTCTTCTTCACTATTTTGAGTGAAATCATTGAATGTATGTGCTTTTTCATGTTAATACCTTAACTTGACATGTTGCGTCATTAAGAAACAGCAGGCAGAAATCCAGATGTAAGAGAATATAAATCATACTGTGATTCATATTTATTTGAGAAAAAATGGAAAGTGTGACATCTAATCATCCAGTTAAGCTAGCAGCCCCTTGTCTGCATTTTTTCGCAGACTTTAGAAATGTGAAACTGAATATGCTGCACAATTTGCAATCAAAATTGCCATGTTGACTGTCTGCAGAGGTAGCCAGTGGGGTATAACACACATTACAACAAATCTGTTCGTGTGACCTCAACAGTATGCTTTAAAGTTTAACAAACCAAACAAGGTGGACTGGTTGCCAGTGGTAAAACGTTCCTCTGGACCCCCCTAGCTTCTCTTGACAGACCATTGCTTTAAGTGATTCATTTGGTTTAAATATACATTGGTTTTAGGCAAAATGTCGATTTTGAAATATATTATCAAATTGATGTAAGCTAAATTGAAATGTTTCTATGGGCTGACGAGAAAAAAATAAAGCAAATTATTTTGTAGAAGAGTCAATACAATACAAAAACAACACACAAATAATTAACCTGTTGCCCATTCATTTAGTATACCCTAAATATGACTGTATGAAATCTGAATGATATGGAATGTATAGGTGTTTTGGAATGTGTCCGTCTGTGATGCAGATAACGTTACTGTTTCACTGTGCTTGAACTACTTTGTATGGTACAAGTAGTTCAAGCACAGAGAAACACTGCAAACAACAATGTGATTCATACCAACAAATGTTAGTGTACACATTATACAGCAGGGGAGGGTTGATATCATGTGACATGTGGTGCGTCAGCACACTGCCCATGTAGGGCTCATTGCAGGACTCACAAAGAGAAAGCAAGACCAAGGGAATGATAGAGTATGTGTGTACACATGTGAAGGACTAGTCACCTGCTGGGCAAAAACCCCATGGTAATTGTGACGTGAAAAACCATTTATCAACATTTTCTCTGACATCAAACATCGTCACTAAAGTTCCCCCAAAGCAATAGGGAAGAAAATGTGACAGTTACAGGTCTAGAAATCCACTTGGTTTATTGTTGCTCTGTTGTGTTTTCTCCTCTAAACATATCTGCATTTAACTAACACTAATTTTATTTGGCAGACGGGCCCTATAGCAACGTCAGCCCACATGGTACTGCATATATATATATATATATATATATATATATATATATATATATATTTACTACAGTTTAGATTCATTTAGATTTATGTTTTTTACCCCCCCCCCCCCCCCAATTAACAACCTATTATGGGAGATAGATGTTTTTCAAACCTTTAAAGAACAAAACCAAATGTTCATTACTCATAGTTCCTATCGAGTAATCTATACCTTTGCTGCTGCTGTTATATGTCTCTATATGTCTCTATATGTGTGGTAGGTTGTTTTTACACTACACATTTGGTATGAATTTGATCTTTAAGTAAAAATGTAAATTAAATCTTAATATCCAACAAAATATCAAAAGATAGGTTAGTTTATTTTTTTCTTTCTTTTCATTCTATACCTTATACAATCAACATTTATCTAGGTGCAGAAACCCAGCCTGAACCCCCAAGCAAGCGTACAGTGGCAAGAAAAACTCCCTTTTAACAGGAAGAAACCTTGAACAGGACCTGACTCATAAGGAGAACCTTCCTGCTGACAGTCAGATGACAGGTTGCTTTAATTGAAATGCTGAGAAACTATGTATTGTATTTTATATGTTAATGTTATATGTTGTTCAACTTAATTATACTAGTACTACATAGAAAATGACATAGGCAGGTGTTGACAGTGCACACTGGATTGGTCAGAGGGCCGGTGTTATGATTTGGTATTTTAGCTGCTTATTTGTTTCTTGGTTATATGCAACCCTTATGCACTGTTCGGGACATTTTTGTCCTCTGAGAGTAATTTTTTTGTTTATTTTGGCCATAACGTTGTCTATATGTGAGCAAATTTAATCAGAGTACAGTACACAGTATAAGCACAATATATGATGCATGGATACAAATAGAGAACAGTGGAGGGAATGACAGTGATGCATGACATGATCATCCAGCTCTTCTCCCTACAGAAAGGGGAGGAGTTATACAGTCTGATGGCCACTGGCAGGAAGGACCTCCTGTGGCGTTTTGTGCTGCTCCTCGGTAGTCTCAGTCTACCACTGAATGTGCTCCTGTAGGACAGCAGTGTGTCATGCAGGGGACGTGTTGTTAGGAATACTGAGGAGTTTCCTCAGTATCCTCCTCTCCGTCACCTCCACCACAGACTCCAGCTCCACTCCCAGTACCGAGCCAGCCTTCCTAATAAATTTTAAACGCCTACACAATACAATAATAAAAAAGATAATTTATGTTTATAAAAACACTGAATTCAAAGACAACTGTCTATCAACAACAGATCAAACAACTTTAGTGAAACACCACTTTGAGACAGACTCTTCTACACTGTCTATGAGCAAGTGGAACCTGAAGTCCACTTTTATTCTGGTAGGAGATTTTGAAAACTCAGAGAGTCAGCCAGATTTTGAAAGTAAACACACGCCCCTTTCTCTCGGAGCTCACCCTGAAGCCACGCCTCCAATCACATGGACGCGCATCACCTGAAGATGAGCTGCGGTCTGTGCCTTCGGCCATTATGCACGTACCTCTCTGGTGTGCACAGAGCAGGAAGAGAGTGACAACCAGCCAATACTCCGCTAAGGGTGGTCCCGGAGGATTGGCTGATGTTTTTAGTGTTTTATAGCTTCCATGATGATTCATATTCTTTGTTTTAAAGCGAAACTGCCGAACTAATTGGTTGCTGTCGGATTGTAAAGAGAAGTTACACTAATTTAACAAAGTGCATCACAATGAAATCTCCTACCCGACCTTTAAACGTGGCTGGAATGATTCTGCACCCTTTTTTTAATGTTAAAATGATGCTTAAAATAGTAAAAGCAGTCTAATGGAGAAGTTCTCTCTCCTCCGGACCCAGGTGTACTGTCTGTGGTTGCTGTGCAGTTTCCTCCACACATCAGTCAGACCATGAGCCTCCACCAGCTGCTTCATGGCCTGTTTCATAGCAGTATGAGGTTCATAGTGGTCTCTGTCCATCTGATCATTCTCTGTGCAGTTAAACTCTCCTCCTGTGTTCTGGTTCTGTTGATCGTGGTGTAGCGGGATGATTCCTGGTGAACTCGTACCGGGGTCTCAGCACGGTGAGATGTTGACCCTCCACACACCACCCCAACCCCACAAAACCCTCTAATTCACCAAAATAAACCCGATCTACAACTAACACACACACACACAATATTTACATAGAAAGAAAGGTTTAGAAAAACCAGTCGCAATGCCCTCAATCACTGCTCAGCCAGGAAATAGATTTTTTCAAAGACAATTCATTCACAATTCACAATTCATCAATTTTTGTCAAGGGCTTCTTTGCTTTGGCAGGCTCAAGTGTAACAGCAAAAGACGCTTTGAGAGCAGACTCCTGTGGTTGTGGCTCTGGTAAAAAAAATGCTGTTTTATGTACTTTTGATTTGAGGTCAGCTACAATGGCCAACCTGGTAGCTGCGATATACTTCTCATATTTGACTTCGTACAAGCTGATGTAGTTGCATCTTACATTGAAATCTTTCATGACTGATAACGTTTCTAGGCGAACCAGGCACATAGGTTTGCCTTTAAATTCTATAAACAGATCCATTTCCCACCTTGCTTGATTTTCCTGGTCAATTTGTCTTTTTGCACCACTGGTGACCATGGCTCTACCTGTCTTCCTCGCTGAAGGAGCCATCTATCAGTGAACTGTCATTACAATTTGGTACTAATTCTGTGCAGTAGAGGAAGCATTATGCAAGATATTTAAAAAATTATGAGGACCACCTTGAATTAAAAGGCAGGCCATATGCGGCCCATGGGCCACCAGTTCCCTATCCCTGGTTTAGATGCTAGCGGAGAGCTAACACTAACATCATCACTGTTATGATGAAAACCTTTTTTATAAATTGTTGCCAGGGAGTATCTTTGGTTTATGATCGCTGTGTATGCCATGGAAGTGTATTGTGTAAATAGAAGATGCGTCCAGTTGTGTGAAATACAGAGCGGAGTTAGACAAGACTGCAGAAAAAAGCACTGTTACAGTAACAAAACAACAGTAACAGTCACTAAACCCTTTGTTGTGTAATTTGAGTAAAGTGATGTATTTTGTTTATGACCTCTTATACAGGTCAGGTTTTTTCGTTTGGTTGGAAGTTTGGTCGAAGCAAGGATTCACCGGGCAGCAAACATGCACAGACTGGATGCAAGATGGCTAGCCAGACTCAGATCTAGTGACCTTGATTCATCTTTTCCATCATCATGCCAGGGGGAGATCTTCTGCATAAGGGTTGGACAGTGACTTTAACTGTTCGACAGTGATTTAATTTGAACTGAACTATATAGACTATACTTCTATAGACTATCATTTTTTTTCACTTTGAACTGAATCGAACTAAAACTCTTCTTAAAACTGAACTATTTGGACTGTATAATAAGACAATCTTGCACTTTTTGTTGTATTCTGTATTCATGATTGTCAATATATGGGATAATTGTAGTTATCTTTTTTGAGTCTGAAACTGTGAAGGTATTTTTTCTACCTGAGAGGGAAAAGAGTTAACTCAGTACTTATATAGGAGAAGGACTAAAAGACCAGTCTAATTAAACACTAAATTAGCCTGACTGATTTCTAACCTAGGTTGATAAAGAGAAACAGTGAATGATACTTACCTTTTACCCTATTACCGGTACTTACCTCTCTATCGGACCCTGCAGGGTTATTATTAGTTTTCTTGTTTATGTGTTGTGCATTATTTGTTCAGTGCACACAGTTGGCCTCTTTCGTGTTTAAAGCTCTTGTCTCTGGTTTGTTTATTTTTGCTCCCCACTCCATAGAACCTAGAATTTGCCCAGTGGCACAGCTAGTGGTGCTAGCTGGCATCAGTCCCAAAAACATGGGGCAGTTGTTTTTTGGAAGCTATCATCACCCGAGACCTTATTTGGTGGTTAAATAATAAGCTACAAGAAAGACATATTTTTGGCCATTTTTGCCTTTAATTTGTATTTGTCAGTGAAGAGAGTGACAAGAAGAAATGGAGTAGCAAAGGGCAGCAGACTGGAATTATTGATTGTTTAACCATAAGAAAACCCTGGTCTAGTGTTGAAGGCAGACACAGTGGCCATTCCAGGTAGCTAGGTATTCAAAGGTCAAGATAATCTCATGTCAATGTTTATGGGATATGTATACCATAAATATCTAGGGGGATTTTCAGATTTTCTTCAGATGCCATAGAAACATCTGCTTTACAGAGGGTACCAGTGGAATAAATGAATAATCAAATGACATTTTACATCTCAAAGGTCAAAGGTAAAATGCTCAATAAACTACCGTAACACTTCAAATAATAGCCTGGGCCTATATTTGCCTAAGTCCCAAAATTGTCCCTGCTTATATTTAGGACAGGCCTTTAATTATTAATAATTTAATTGTTCTGGCTAACTAGAACTAGCTGAAAAGTTGTCCACATCCCTTCCATCATTAATGTCATTGTACATTTCTTTAGCCTTAATCCTTACCATCTTCAGAGTGACTTGAATTCACCTCCAGGTCTTCGCTAACCTTTTTTCTCCCTCTACCATGCAGTCTGGCCCTCTTACGGTCTTCATCAGATAGACATTGAAGTTCTCCTGAATTTTCTTTGGCATATTTGACAACTGATAGTTTAAATTCAATATCGTACTTTTTTCTCTTTGTCGCCATGGTGGCCCTTGCCATCTGAGAACACGTAAAGAGTACCGGTAAACAAAGGCAGGTTTTAGCTGGCACTTTATATTCCTGCTTTGTTTTGTCTAGTTTATGCACAATGTCTGTTATGTGAGGTGTAGGTTTTAACAGGACCCAGACGCAGACGAAAATAAAGTTCAACAAAGGTAGCTTTATTTAAAGCTAACTACAACAATGACCAGAGGAGCAGGAGAACAAAAGGAGGGCTACTGAAAAACAGTGCCAGTCAAAGAAGCACAAGACAAAAGTACAAATAAACACAAAAGAAAGGAGGTCAAAAACAAAACCAAACCTGAGGAAGATGGGAGGATGAAGAAACACAGAGCAAAAAGGAGGACGACGAGATGGTGGAAGGCAGGTAAACCCAAGAGGAGACGAGCAGGGATTCACACAGGATTCACATGGGAAGAACTGACAAAGACAAAGGGGAAGCACAGGGCTTAAATAGAGGAGAGACGGCACAGGTGAACACAATTAGGGAGGAGCTGGTAATCAGGAGGAGGGAACTGGGAGGAAGTAAAAACTGGCAGGGAGACATGCAGGGAAGACAGGACTTCAGAATAAGACGAGGGGGCACAGCAACACTGAGGACAAGAGGGAGGAAAGAGGGATCAGAGGAGGAGGAAGACCAATAACAGAAAATCATAACAACAAATGAGGGAACAGAATAAACATGACGATCCACAACAATGTGCATGTATGTTCTTATCATATCTTCATTCCTTTTTGTCCTACCTCCTCGTCTCCTTTTTTACCAAGCTGGCCTTCAGTAGAGCATGTAGCAATCTGAGTTCCTCCTTCCAAACGTTTTAGTATTGTTTGCAGGGCCAAACCCATGTTTGTGCCAAGCATTTATTTTGTGGACCGATTACAAAAGATTGGGCCCAAAGACACTGCATTCTGAGATAACACCAAGATCCTCAACAAATTTTACATTTTACACTGTTAGTGTGGCCTGCAGCGTAACCTAGTTTAGTCCAGTCTTGGTTGACCTCCCATACAGCAGTATAACAGCTACGAGTATGTGTTAGTTGTTCTGTGTTACACTGTGTTAGTGGAAGGTTAACAAAGGCTAACATTAACACTACATTTTTTTCTTTCATTTTTGTGTTGTGCTATATGTGCACGTGCACAAGTGGGTGTAAAACAACCTGATTCTTCCCTGAAGGCCTGTTAGAGGTCTCATTAGGCATTGTCACATTGTATTGGCCTCATCACTTGCACCAACAGAATGGGTGCAATAGGTGAAAAATCAACCATTTGCATTGCTTAAATTTAGCTAAGGTCTCACAGCATGCTTAACATGAACCAATGAGAGACACTGCTTTGCATCTAATTCAATGGTCATTCCAGGTCCCAGTGTCGTTCTGCCTTCTCCATTATCTGGGTTTCAGAATCAAAGAGCATATGGCTGAATACTCCCATCAAATGTTTTCAGACCGATGAAAGTGCACAATGCAGCAAGGTGAATGTGCTCTGACAGGATGAGATGTCACACCATATGATGTGTAAAATAGAGAAAGTATTTCACAAGAATAATGGTTTATTCTTATATGGTCTGTAGGCCAGTGTTTATGATCGTAGCAACAACAATGCACGCACACACAGAAAGCAAGACCACATTACACAAAATGCCTTTTTTAGTGAGATGTTAGAGGGAAGGAGTGGAAGAATGCTAAGGACAATAAGAGGAGTTTGATGTCTTAGAAGGCAGAGTAGCTAGCACAGAAAATTAGAGATGTACAAAGCTATGCGGTGGAGTTTTTCTTGAGGTCAATACAGGATGAAATCATTTATATCATACACTAAGAACTGTGGGGATGTTCTTGCCCCAGTTTTCTCTAGGAATATAAAGATAGAGGAAAACTGAGTTGGCAGAAGATGGTTGTGAGGCATGATATGGAGGCCAGAAAGGTGATGGTCAGGAAGTCATTGAGTAGATAAATTACTATACTATACCATATACTAGACTATAGCTAGTTATTGCTAGATTAGTAAATCACTATTTTCTCAGCCTTTCCTTTACCACTACTGTTTGGATCATGTGGCTACTTTGACACTGGCCAAACTACTTAATGACAGTGAAGACCAGCAGCAAACATGGATGCACACCCATACACTGCAAATATAATCTGGAATGGGTTGTTTCCAAGCAATTTGGAAATACCAAGAGCCACATGTCACAGTTTGTTTGAAGGGTTACCAGGAGAAAGACTCTTCTGTCTAAAAAGCACATGGAAGCAGGACTGAGGTTCACTAAACTGCATCTGACTAAATACAAAGGGCGCAGGGTAGACAACTAGACACAGGTGTGACACATGAGTGAGCAGCAGGTAATCAACAGGAGGAGGGAACACACACGAAGTCCAGTATGACAAAGTCTGGGGGGCTCAGTAAGCTAAGTCAGAGGCTGAGAAGGCAGAGGTGTCCCAGGGTCGAGGAAAGCGGCGGAAGAACACCAGAGATGAGGTTGCAGGCCCTCCAGTGTCTGAATTGGAAATCACCAGAGACGAGGTCACAGACCCTCCAGGATCTGGGTGGAAGAACAACAGAGATGGAGACGCGGACCCTCCAGGGTCCGGACGGAAGACCAGCGAGGACGAGACGATAGACCCTCCTGGGTCCGGGCAGAAGACCAGCGAGTACGAGACGATGGACCCTCCTGGGTCCAGGCAGAAGACCAGCGAGGAAGGTGAGGTGGGCCCTCCTGGTTCCGGGCAGAAGACCGGTGAGGACGAGACGATGGACCCTCCTGGGTCCAGGCAGAAGACCAGCGAGGAAGGTGAGGTGGACCCTCCTGGTTCCGGGCAGAAGACCAGCGAGGAAGGTGAGGTGGACCCTCCTGGGTCTGGGCAGAAGACCAGCGAGGAAGGTGAGGTGGACCCTCCTGGGTCCGGGCAGAAGACCAGCAAATACGAGATGACGGACCCTCCTGGGTCCAGGCAGAAGACCAGCGAGGAAGGCGAGGTGAACCCACTGGGGTCATGGCGGAAGCTCGGGAGCGGTAGTCCATCAAGGGCAGGACAGGAACTTGGAGTAGGTGACCCACCAGGGTCCGGGCAGAAGGCCGGCGAAGACGAGGAGGCTGACCCACCACGGTCAGGGCAGAAGGTCGGCGGAGGCGAGGAGGCTGACCCACCAGGGTCAGGGCAGGATACCAGACAGGCGGACCCTCCAGGGTCTAGACAGAAGAACACCAGAGATGAAGCTGCCTGACCTCCGGGGTCCGAGTGGATGGCCACCAAGGATGGAGACGCGGACCCTCCTGGGTCCGGGCGAGGGGCCACCAGAGATGGAGATGTGGATCCTCCGGAGTCTGGACTGAAGACTAGAGAGGACTGCAAGGAGGACACTCGAGAGCGGTGGTCCACCAAAGACCAGAAACCGAAGGGGTCCGGACAGGAAGCCAGAGCCGAGGACGAGGACCCTCCAGGGTCCGGACAGGAAACCAGAGCCGAGGACCCTCCGGGATCCGGACAGGAAACCAGAGCCGAGGACCCTCTGGGGTCTGGACAGGAAACCAGAACTGAGGGAGGACCACCGGCGTCGGGACTGGAGACCAGAGGTGAAGAACCAACAGCGTCGGGACTGGAGCCCAGAGGCGAAGGAGGCGTCGGGGCCAACAGGATCTGGGCGAGGACTCAGAAGAGGAGGCCCACCAGGACCGGAGCAGAGGCTCGGGAGCGGTAAACCACTAAGGTCAGGACAGGAAGCTGGGGGCGGAACCCCACCAGGCTCAGGACTGGAACTCGGGGACGGAACCCCACTAGGACTCAGACAGGAAACTGGGGACGGGGCCCCACTAGGGTCGGAACTAGAGTCAGGAGACGAGACCCCTCCACGGCCAAAACTCGAAACAGGAGATGGAAGCCCACCACGGCCAAAACTGGAACCCATAACTGAGGACCCTTCGGTGTCGGGCTCAGTCACTATGATTAAAGGTCCTTCTGGGTCAGAACGGGAAACCAACTCTGCAGGGTCAGGGCTGGAACCCAGAGCCGGAGATTCTCCAGTGACAGAGCTGGTCACTAGAGCTGAGGGTCTATCTGGGTCAGAACTGGAACCCAGAACAGAAGACCCTCCATAGTCCAAACAGACCTCCCCCAAATGATCATCTCAAGGCATCACAATAGTCAGAATGATTTATCATGTGGGCACCCTGAATGCAGATGAAAAAGCTCATCTCTGGCTTGATTTGTTGAGATAGCATAGAGACACTCAGTCTGTCAACATCAGTGTCAGTGAAGATTTCAGATTGTTTATGAAGTGTTCATTCTGGAGCTTTTCCAAATTTGTTGTGGACAGCATGCTGTTCATGGCAGGATGGCCGAGCAGTCCAAGGCACTGCGTTCAGGTCGCAGTCTCCACTGGAGGCGTGGGTTAGACATCTATTCTGGCATGCTGCCGCTCATTGTAGATTTCTGCCTTTCATTAGGCAATTCTTTCTTTCATTCCGAAATGAAAATGCAAATCTGCTCTGCATTCTGTTATGCTGACTTCTGTTCCGGAATACTGACCTCTGTTCCACAATACAGACTGTTAATCAGGAATTCTGCCTATCATTCCAGAATACTGATGTCTATTCTGGAATGCTGCCACTTATTCTGGATTTCTGCCTTTCGTTCCTGAATTTTGATTTTAATTCTGGAATGCTTTTCATTCCACAATGCTGTCTTTCATTCTGCAGATCAGCTCTTCATTCTGTTATGCTGACTTTTGTCCCAGAATGTTGGCCTTCCATTCCGGAATGCTAACTTCCATTGCCGAGTACTGGACATCATCTCAAGGCATCACAATAGTCAGAATGATTCATCATGCGGGGACCGTGAATGCAGATGAAAAATCTCATCTCTGGCTTGACTTGTTGAGATAGCATAGAGACACTCAGTCTGTCAACATCAGTGTCAGTGAAGATTTCAGATTGTTTATGAAGTGTTCATTCTGGAGCTTTTCCAAATTTGTTGTGGACTGCGTGCTGTTCATGTCAGGATGGCCGAGCGGTCCAAGGCGCTGCGTTTAGGTCGCAGTCTCCACTGGAGGCGTGGGTTCAAATCCCACTCCTGACAGGAGCAATAAGTTATCCTTTAAGAAATTGACTGACTGAGAATCTAACCCAGACCACATAAGCCGTTTGGATGATTTCATGTGTTATTATAATATTAAAGGTAACAGCTGAGACATTACACAAAACCTTCAGGGGTTCTTCCTGTTGTTTCTTGCCACTGTTGCTCTTAAGGAGGTGCAGTCTCTGGCTCCGATTGGATGACATCACAGGCCGCTGTCAGGTTAGTGGTTTAATTCTGGAATTGTGTCTACCATTCCGGAATCCTTTCATCATTCTGGAATGGATAGACATCTATTCAGGCATGCTGCCGCTCATTCTAGATTTCTGCCTTTCATTAGGCAATTCTTTCTTTCTTTCCGGAATGAAAATGCTGTCTTTCATTCTGCAAATCTGCTCTGCATTCTGTTATGCTGACTTCTGTTCCGGAATGCTGACCTCTGTTCCACAATACAGACGGTTAATCGGGAATTCTGCCTATCATTCCGAAATACTGATGTCTATTCTGGAATGCTGCCACTTATTCTGGATTTCTCCCTTTCATTCCTGAATTTTGACCTTAATTCTGGAATGCTTTTCATTCTGGAATGCTGTCTTTCATTCTGCAGATCTGCTTTTCATTCTGTTATGCTGACTTCTGTTCTGGAATACTGACCTCTGTTCCACAATACAGACTGTTAATCGGGAATTCTGCCTATCATTCCGAAATACTGATGTCTATTCTGGAATGCTGCCACTTATTCTGGATTTCTCCCTTTCATTCCTGAATTTTGACTTTAATTCTGGAATGCTTTTCATTCCGGAATGCTGTCTTTCGTTCTGCAGATCTGCTTTTCTGCAGATCTGCTTTTCATTCTGTTATACTGACTTCTGTTCTGGAATACTACTTCCACAATACAGACTGTTAATCGGGAATTCTGCCTATCATTCCAGAATACTGATGTCTATTCTGGAATGCTGCCACTTATTCTGGATTTCTGCCTTTCGTTCCTGAATTTTGATTTTAATTCTGGAATGCTTTTCATTCCGGAATGCTGTCTTTCATTCTGCAGATCTGCTCTTCATTCTGTTATGCTGACTTTTGTCCCGGAATGTTGGCCTTCCATTCCGGAATGCTAACTTCCATTCCCGAGTACTGAACATCATCTCAAGGCATCACAATAGTCAGAATGATTCATCATGCGGGGACCGTGAATGCAGATGAAAAATCTCATCTCTGGCTTGACTTGTTGAGATAGCATAGAGACACTCAGTCTGTCAACATCAGTGTCAGTGAAGATTTCAGATTGTTTATGAAGTGTTCATTCTGGAGCTTTTCCAAATTTGTTGTGGACAGCACACTGTTTGTGTCAGGATGGCCGAGCGGTCCAAGGCGCTGCGTTAAGGTCGCAGTCTCCACTGGAGGCGTGGGTTCAAATCCCACTCCTGACAGAAGCAGTAGGTTATCCTTTAAGAAATTGACTGACTGAGAATCTAACCCAGACCACATAAGCCGTTTGGATGATTTCATGTGTTATTATAATATTAAAGGTAACAGCTGAGACATTACACAAAACCTTCAGGGGTTCTTCCTGTTGTTTCTTGCCACTGTTGCTCTTAAGGAGGTGCAGTCTCTGGCTCAGAAATACTGATGTCTATTCTGGAATGCTGCCACTTATTCTGGATTTCTCCCTTTCATTCCTGAATTTTGACTTTAATTCTGGAATGCTTTTCATTCCGGAATGCTGTCTTTCATTCTGCAGATCTGCTTTTCTGCAGATCTGCTTTTCATTCTGTTATGCTGACTTCTGTTCTGGAATACTGACCTCTGTTCCACAATACAGACTGTTAATCGGGAATTCTGCCTATCATTCCAGAATACTGATGTCTATTCTGGAATGCTGCCACTTATTCTGGATTTCTGCCTTTCGTTCCTGAATTTTGATTTTAATTCTGGAATGCTTTTCATTCCGGAATGCTGTCTTTCATTCTGCAGATCTGCTCTTCATTCTGTTATGCTGACTTTTGTCCCGGAATGTTGCCTTCCATTCCGGAATGCTAACTTCCATTCCCGAGTACTGGACATCATCTCAAGGCATCACAATAGTCAGAATGATTCATCATGCAGGGACCGTGAATGCAGATGAAAAATCTCATCTCTGGCTTGACTTGTTGAGATAGCATAGAGACACTCAGTCTGTCAACATCAGTGTCAGTGAAGATTTCAGATTGTTTATGAAGTGTTCATTCTGGAGCTTTTCCAAATTTGTTGTGGACAGCATGCTGTTCGTGTCAGGATGGCCGAGCGGTCCAAGGCGCTGCGTTAAGGTCGCAGTCTCCACTGGAGGCGTGGGTTCAAATCCCACTCCTGACAGGAGCAATAAGTTATCCTTTAAGAAATTGACTGATTGAGAATCTAACCCAGACCACATAAGCCGTTTGGATGATTTCATGTGTTATTATAATATTAAAGGTAACAGCTGAGACATTACACAAAACCTTCAGGGGTTCTTCCTGTTGTTTCTTGCCACTGTTGCTCTTAAGGAGGTGCAGTCTCTGGCTCCGATTGGATGACATCACAGGCCGCTGTCAGGTTAGTGGTTTAATTCTGGAATTGTGTCTACCATTCCGGAATCCTTTCATCATTCTGGAATGGATAGACATCTATTCTGGCATGCTGCCGCTCATTCTAGATTTCTGCCTGTCATTAGGCAATTCTTTCTTTCATTCCGGAATGAAAATGCTGTCTTTCATTCTGCAAATCTGCTCTGCATTCTGTTATGCTGACTTCTGTTCCGGAATGCTGACCTCTGTTCCACAATACAGACTGTTAATCGGGAATTCTGCCTATCATTCCGAAATACTGATGTCTATTCTGGAATGCTGCCACTTATTCTGGATTTCTCCCTTTCATTCCTGAATTTTGACTTTAATTCTGGAATGCTTTTCATTCCGGAATGCTGTCTTTCATTCTGCAGATCTGCTTTTCATTCTGTTATGCTGACTTCTGTTCTGGAATACTACTTCCACAATACAGACTGTTAATCGGGAATTCTGCCTATCATTCCAGAATACTGATGTCTATTCTGGAATGCTGCCACTTATTCTGGATTTCTGTCTTTCGTTCCTGAATTTTGATTTTAATTCTGGAATGCTTTTCATTCCGGAATGCTGTCTTTCATTCTGCAGATCTGCTCTTCATTCTGTTATGCTGACTTTTGTCCCGGAATGTTGCCTTCCATTCCGGAATGCTAACTTCCATTCCCGAGTACTGGACATCATCTCAAGGCATCACAATAGTCAGAATGATTCATCATGCGGGGACCGTGAATGCAGATGAAAAATCTCATCTCTGGCTTGACTTGTTGAGATAGCATAGAGACACTCAGTCTGTCAACATCAGTGTCAGTGAAGATTTCAGATTGTTTATGAAGTGTTCATTCTGGAGCTTTTCCAAATTTGTTGTGGACAGCACACTGTTCGTGTCAGGATGGCCGAGCGGTCCAAGGCGCTCCCTGACAGGAGCAGTAGGTTATCCTTTAAGTTGACTGACTGAGAATCTAACCCAGACCACATAAGCCGTTTGGATGATTTCATGTGTTATTATAATATTAAAGGTAACAGCTGAGACATTACACAAAACCTTCAGGGGTTCTTCCTGTTGTTTCTTGCCACTGTTGCTCTTAAGGAGGTGCAGTCTCTGGCTCAGAAATACTGATGTCTATTCTGGAATGCTGCCACTTATTCTGGATTTCTCCCTTTCATTCCTGAATTTTGACTTTAATTCTGGAATGCTTTTCATTCCGGAATGCTGTCTTTCATTCTGCAGATCTGCTTTTCTGCAGATCTGCTTTTCATTCTGTTATGCTGACTTCTGTTCTGGAATACTGACCTCTGTTCCACAATACAGACTGTTAATCGGGAATTCTGCCTATCATTCCAGAATACTGATGTCTATTCTGGAATGCTGCCACTTATTCTGGATTTCTGTCTTTCGTTCCTGAATTTTGATTTTAATTCTGGAATGCTTTTCATTCCGGAATGCTGTCTTTCATTCTGCAGATCTGCTCTTCATTCTGTTATGCTGACTTTTGTCCCGGAATGTTGCCTTCCATTCCGGAATGCTAACTTCCATTCCCGAGTACTGGACATCATCTCAAGGCATCACAATAGTCAGAATGATTCATCATGCAGGGACCGTGAATGCAGATGAAAAATCTCATCTCTGGCTTGACTTGTTGAGATAGCATAGAGACACTCAGTCTGTCAACATCAGTGTCAGTGAAGATTTCAGATTGTTTATGAAGTGTTCATTCTGGAGCTTTTCCAAATTTGTTGTGGACAGCATGCTGTTCGTGTCAGGATGGCCGAGCGGTCCAAGGCGCTGCGTTAAGGTCGCAGTCTCCACTGGAGGCGTGGGTTCAAATCCCACTCCTGACAGGAGCAATAAGTTATCCTTTAAGAAATTGACTGATTGAGAATCTAACCCAGACCACATAAGCCGTTTGGATGATTTCATGTGTTATTATAATATTAAAGGTAACAGCTGAGACATTACACAAAACCTTCAGGGGTTCTTCCTGTTGTTTCTTGCCACTGTTGCTCTTAAGGAGGTGCAGTCTCTGGCTCCGATTGGATGACATCACAGGCCGCTGTCAGGTTAGTGGTTTAATTCTGGAATTGTGTCTACCATTCCGGAATCCTTTCATCATTCTGGAATGGATAGACATCTATTCTGGCATGCTGCCGCTCATTCTAGATTTCTGCCTTTCATTAGGCAATTCTTTCTTTCATTCCGGAATGAAAATGCTGTCTTTCATTCTGCAAATCTGCTCTGCATTCTGTTATGCTGACTTCTGTTCCGGAATGCTGACCTCTGTTCCACAATACAGACTGTTAATCGGGAATTCTGCCTATCATTCCGAAATACTGATGTCTATTCTGGAATGCTGCCACTTATTCTGGATTTCTCCCTTTCATTCCTGAATTTTGACTTTAATTCTGGAATGCTTTTCATTCCGGAATGCTGTCTTTCATTCTGCAGATCTGCTTTTCATTCTGTTATGCTGACTTCTGTTCTGGAATACTACTTCCACAATACAGACTGTTAATCGGGAATTCTGCCTATCATTCCAGAATACTGATGTCTATTCTGGAATGCTGCCACTTATTCTGGATTTCTGCCTTTCGTTCCTGAATTTTGATTTTAATTCTGGAATGCTTTTCATTCCGGAATGCTGTCTTTCATTCTGCAGATCTGCTCTTCATTCTGTTATGCTGACTTTTGTCCCGGAATGTTGGCCTTCCATTCCGGAATGCTAACTTCCATTCCCGAGTACTGGACATCATCTCAAGGCATCACAATAGTCAGAATGATTCATCATGCGGGGACCGTGAATGCAGATAAAAAATCTCATCTCTGGCTTGACTTGTTGAGATAGCATAGAGACACTCAGTCTGTCAACATCAGTGTCAGTGAAGATTTCAGATTGTTTATGAAGTGTTCATTCTGGAGCTTTTCCAAATTTGTTGTGGACAGCACGCTGTTCATGTCAGGATGGCCGAGCGGTCCAAGGCGCTGCGTTAAGGTCGCAGTCTCCACTGGAGGCGTGGGTTCAAATCCCACTCCTGACAGAAGCAGTAGGTTATCCTTTAAGAAATTGACTGACTGAGAATCTAACCCAGACCACATAAGCCGTTTGGATGATTTCATGTGTTATTATAATATTAAAGGTAACAGCTGAGACATTACACAAAACCTTCAGGGGTTCTTCCTGTTGTTTCTTGCCACTGTTGCTCTTAAGGAGGTGCAGTCTCTGGCTCAGAAATACTGATGTCTATTCTGGAATGCTGCCACTTATTCTGGATTTCTCCCTTTCATTCCTGAATTTTGACTTTAATTCTGGAATGCTTTTCATTCCGGAATGCTGTCTTTCATTCTGCAGATCTGCTTTTCTGCAGATCTGCTTTTCATTCTGTTATGCTGACTTCTGTTCTGGAATACTGACCTCTGTTCCACAATACCATTGACAGTAAAAACTATGGACAGAGCCTCCGTGACGTCACCCGTTTGTTTCTGAAGAGCCGTTTTGAGTCTCAGTGGGAGGTTCCGGGACGTGATGACCGCCGCCATGTTGGCAGCGTCACGTCAACTAAAACTCCGAATATGGACAAAGAGGGGGGGCACGAGCGGGGTTTAGGGGGGCGGGCGATTGTGGAAGCAGGAAACTCACGCTGTGATACGTCAACTGTCTGTCACTCAAGCGGCAACGCCCATAATCAGGCGTAATTTTAAGTCCGAATACAATTGAAACGAGTGAGTTGTAAAAAAATTCACCCCCCGTACAATTGACACTAGAAGAGAACCTATCATCTGAGACCACAGCGATTTTTTGTACCAGGCTGTAAACATGTTCTTTTCTGCTGTGAAATCGGCCATTTTAACATGGGAGTCTATGGGAAATTACTCGCTTTTGGAGCCAACCCCCAGCTGTTGCAGCGTGAATTACAAGTTTTGACACTTCCGCATGGGCTTCCACTTTGAGCCCCGAAGGTTGCCGCTTGCACAATACAGACTGTTAATCGGGAATTCTGCCTATCATTCCAGAATACTGATGTCTATTCTGGAATGCTGCCACTTATTCTGGATTTCTGTCTTTCGTTCCTGAATTTTGATTTTAATTCTGGAATGCTTTTCATTCCGGAATGCTGTCTTTCATTCTGCAGATCTGCTCTTCATTCTGTTATGCTGACTTTTGTCCCGGAATGTTGCCTTCCATTCCGGAATGCTAACTTCCATTCCCGAGTACTGGACATCATCTCAAGGCATCACAATAGTCAGAATGATTCATCATGCGGGGACCGTGAATGCAGATGAAAAATCTCATCTCTGGCTTGACTTGTTGAGATAGCATAGAGACACTCAGTCTGTCAACATCAGTGTCAGTGAAGATTTCAGATTGTTTATGAAGTGTTCATTCTGGAGCTTTTCCAAATTTGTTGTGGACAGCATGCTGTTCGTGTCAGGATGGCCGAGCGGTCCAAGGCGCTGCGTTAAGGTCGCAGTCTCCACTGGAGGCGTGGGTTCAAATCCCACTCCTGACAGGAGCAATAAGTTATCCTTTAAGAAATTGACTGATTGAGAATCTAACCCAGACCACATAAGCCGTTTGGATGATTTCATGTGTTATTATAATATTAAAGGTAACAGCTGAGACATTACACAAAACCTTCATGGGTTCTTCCTGTTGTTTCTTGCCACTGTTGCTCTTAAGGAGGTGCAGTCTCTGGCTCCGATTGGATGACATCACAGGCCGCTGTCAGGTTAGTGGTTTAATTCTGGAATTGTGTCTACCATTCCGGAATCCTTTCATCATTCTGGAATGGATAGACATCTATTCTGGCATGCTGCCGCTCATTCTAGATTTCTGCCTTTCATTAGGCAATTCTTTCTTTCATTCCGGAATGAAAATGCTGTCTTTCATTCTGCAAATCTGCTCTGCATTCTGTTATGCTGACTTCTGTTCCGGAATGCTGACCTCTGTTCCACAATACAGACTGTTAATCGGGAATTCTGCCTATCATTCCGAAATACTGATGTCTATTCTGGAATGCTGCCACTTATTCTGGATTTCTCCCTTTCATTCCTGAATTTTGACTTTAATTCTGGAATGCTTTTCATTCCGGAATGCTGTCTTTCATTCTGCAGATCTGCTTTTCATTCTGTTATGCTGACTTCTGTTCTGGAATACTACTTCCACAATACAGACTGTTAATCGGGAATTCTGCCTATCATTCCAGAATACTGATGTCTATTCTGGAATGCTGCCACTTATTCTGGATTTCTGCCTTTCGTTCCTGAATTTTGATTTTAATTCTGGAATGCTTTTCATTCCGGAATGCTGTCTTTCATTCTGCAGATCTGCTCTTCATTCTGTTATGCTGACTTTTGTCCCGAAATGTTGGCCTTCCATTCCGGAATGCTAACTTCCATTCCCGAGTACTGGACATCATCTCAAGGCATCACAATAGTCAGAATGATTCATCATGCGGGGACCGTGAATGCAGATAAAAAATCTCATCTCTGGCTTGACTTGTTGAGATAGCATAGAGACACTCAGTCTGTCAACATCAGTGTCAGTGAAGATTTCAGATTGTTTATGAAGTGTTCATTCTGGAGCTTTTCCAAATTTGTTGTGGACAGCACGCTGTTCATGTCAGGATGGCCGAGCGGTCCAAGGCGCTGCGTTCAGGTCGCAGTCTCCACTGGAGGCGTGGGTTCAAATCCCACTCCTGACAGGAGCAGTAAGTTATCCTTTAAGAAATTGACTGACTGAGAATCTAACCCAGACCACATAAGCCGTTTGGATGATTTCATGTGTTATTATAATATTAAAGGTAACAGCTGAGACATTACACAAAACCTTCAGGGGTTCTTCCTGTTGTATCTTGCCACTGTTGCTCTTAAGGAGGTGCAGTCTCTGGCTCAGAAATACTGATGTCTATTCTGGAATGCTGCCACTTATTCTGGATTTCTCCCTTTCATTCCTGAATTTTGACTTTAATTCTGGAATGCTTTTCATTCCGGAATGCTGTCTTTCATTCTGCAGATCTGCTTTTCTGCAGATCTGCTTTTCATTCTGTTATGCTGACTTCTGTTCTGGAATACTGACCTCTGTTCCACAATACAGACTGTTAATCGGGAATTCTGCCTATCATTCCAGAATACTGATGTCTATTCTGGAATGCTGCCACTTATTCTGGATTTCTGCCTTTCGTTCCTGAATTTTGATTTTAATTCTGGAATGCTTTTCATTCCGGAATGCTGTCTTTCATTCTGCAGATCTGCTCTTCATTCTGTTATGCTGACTTTTGTCCCGGAATGTTGGCCTTCCATTCCGGAATGCTAACTTCCATTCCCGAGTACTGGACATCATCTCAAGGCATCACAATAGTCAGAATGATTCATCATGCGGGGACCGTGAATGCAGATAAAAAATCTCATCTCTGGCTTGACTTGTTGAGATAGCATAGAGACACTCAGTCTGTCAACATCAGTGTCAGTGAAGATTTCAGATTGTTTATGAAGTGTTCATTCTGGAGCTTTTCCAAATTTGTTGTGGACAGCACGCTGTTCATGTCAGGATGGCCGAGCGGTCCAAGGCGCTGCGTTCAGGTCGCAGTCTCCACTGGAGGCGTGGGTTCAAATCCCACTCCTGACAGGAGCAGTAAGTTATCCTTTAAGAAATTGACTGACTGAGAATCTAACCCAGACCACATAAGCCGTTTGGATGATTTCATGTGTTATTATAATATTAAAGGTAACAGCTGAGACATTACACAAAACCTTCAGGGGTTCTTCCTGTTGTATCTTGCCACTGTTGCTCTTAAGGAGGTGCAGTCTCTGGCTCAGAAATACTGATGTCTATTCTGGAATGCTGCCACTTATTCTGGATTTCTCCCTTTCATTCCTGAATTTTGACTTTAATTCTGGAATGCTTTTCATTCCGGAATGCTGTCTTTCATTCTGCAGATCTGCTTTTCTGCAGATCTGCTTTTCATTCTGTTATGCTGACTTCTGTTCTGGAATACTGACCTCTGTTCCACAATACAGACTGTTAATCGGGAATTCTGCCTATCATTCCAGAATACTGATGTCTATTCTGGAATGCTGCCACTTATTCTGGATTTCTGCCTTTCGTTCCTGAATTTTGATTTTAATTCTGGAATGCTTTTCATTCCGGAATGCTGTCTTTCATTCTGCAGATCTGCTCTTCATTCTGTTATGCTGACTTTTGTCCCGGAATGTTGGCCTTCCATTCCGGAATGCTAACTTCCATTCCCGAGTACTGGACATCATCTCAAGGCATCACAATAGTCAGAATGATTCATCATGCGGGGACCGTGAGTGCAGATGAAAAATCTCATCTCTGGCTTGACTTGTTGAGATAGCATAGAGACACTCAGTCTGTCAACATCAGTGTCAGTGAAGATTTCAGATTGTTTATGAAGTGTTCATTCTGGAGCTTTTCCAAATTTGTTGTGGACAGCACACTGTTCGTGTCAGGATGGCCGAGCGGTCCAAGGCGCTGTGTTAAGGTCGCAGTCTCCACTGGAGGCGTGGGTTCAAATCCCACTCCTGACAGAAGCAGTAGGTTATCCTTTAAGAAATTGACTGACTGAGAATCTAACCCAGACCACATAAGCCGTTTGGATGATTTCATGTGTTATTATAATATTAAAGGTAACAGCTGAGACATTACACAAAACCTTCAGGGGTTCTTCCTGTTGTTTCTTGCCACTGTTGCTCTTAAGGAGGTGCAGTCTCTGGCTCCGATTGGATGACATCACAGGCCGCTGTCAGGTTAGTGGTTTAATTCTGGAATTGTGTCTACCATTCCGGAATCCTTTCATCATTCTGGAATGGATAGACATCTATTCTGGCATGCTGCCGCTCATTCTAGATTTCTGCCTTTCATTAGGCAATTCTTTCTTTCATTCCGGAATGAAAATGCTGTCTTTCATTCTGCAAATCTGCTCTGCATTCTGTTATGCTGACTTCTGTTCCGGAATGCTGACCTCTGTTCCACAATACAGACTGTTAATCGGGAATTCTGCCTATCATTCCGAAATACTGATGTCTATTCTGGAATGCTGCCACTTATTCTGGATTTCTCCCTTTCATTCCTGAATTTTGACTTTAATTCTGGAATGCTTTTCATTCCGGAATGCTGTCTTTCATTCTGCAGATCTGCTTTTCATTCTGTTATGCTGACTTCTGTTCTGGAATACTACTTCCACAATACAGACTGTTAATCGGGAATTCTGCCTATCATTCCAGAATACTGATGTCTATTCTGGAATGCTGCCACTTATTCTGGATTTCTGCCTTTCGTTCCTGAATTTTGATTTTAATTCTGGAATGCTTTTCATTCCGGAATGCTGTCTTTCATTCTGCAGATCTGCTCTTCATTCTGTTATGCTGACTTTTGTCCTGGAATGTTGGCCTTCCATTCCGGAATGCTAACTTCCATTCCCGAGTACTGGACATCATCTCAAGGCATCACAATAGTCAGAATGATTCATCATGCGGGGACCGTGAATGCAGATAAAAAATCTCATCTCTGGCTTGACTTGTTGAGATAGCATAGAGACACTCAGTCTGTCAACATCAGTGTCAGTGATGATTTCAGATTGTTTATGAAGTGTTCATTCTGGAGCTTTTCCAAATTTGTTGTGGACAGCACGCTGTTCATGTCAGGATGGCCGAGCGGTCCAAGGCGCTGCGTTCAGGTCGCAGTCTCCACTGGAGGCGTGGGTTCAAATCCCACTCCTGACAGGAGCAGTAAGTTATCCTTTAAGAAATTGACTGACTGAGAATCTAACCCAGACCACATAAGCCGTTTGGATGATTTCATGTGTTATTATAATATTAAAGGTAACAGCTGAGACATTACACAAAACCTTCAGGGGTTCTTCCTGTTGTTTCTTGCCACTGTTGCTCTTAAGGAGGTGCAGTCTCTGGCTCAGAAATACTGATGTCTATTCTGGAATGCTGCCACTTATTCTGGATTTCTCCCTTTCATTCCTGAATTTTGACTTTAATTCTGGAATGCTTTTCATTCCGGAATGCTGTCTTTCATTCTTCAGATCTGCTTTTCTGCAGATCTGCTTTTCATTCTGTTATGCTGACTTCTGTTCTGGAATACTACTTCCACAATACAGACTGTTAATCGGGAATTCTGCCTATCATTCCAGAATACTGATGTCTATTCTGGAATGCTGCCACTTATTCTGGATTTCTGCCTTTCGTTCCTGAATTTTGATTTTAATTCTGGAATGCTTTTCATTCCGGAATGCTGTCTTTCATTCTGCAGATCTGCTCTTCATTCTGTTATGCTGACTTTTGTCCCGGAATGTTGGCCTTCCATTCCGGAATGCTAACTTCCATTCCCGAGTACTGGACATCATCTCAAGGCATCACAATAGTCAGAATGATTCATCATGCGGGGACCGTGAATGCAGATAAAAAATCTCATCTCTGGCTTGACTTGTTGAGATAGCATAGAGACACTCAGTCTGTCAACATCAGTGTCAGTGAAGATTTCAGATTGTTTATGAAGTGTTCATTCTGGAGCTTTTCCAAATTTGTTGTGGACAGCACGCTGTTCATGTCAGGATGGCCGAGCGGTCCAAGGCGCTGCGTTCAGGTCGCAGTCTCCACTGGAGGCGTGGGTTCAAATCCCACTCCTGACAGGAACAGTAAGTTATCCTTTAAGAAATTGACTGACTGAGAATCTAACCCAGACCACATAAGCCGTTTGGATGATTTCATGTGTTATTATAATATTAAAGGTAACAGCTGAGACATTACACAAAACCTTCAGGGGTTCTTCCTGTTGTATCTTGCCACTGTTGCTCTTAAGGAGGTGCAGTCTCTGGCTCAGAAATACTGATGTCTATTCTGGAATGCTGCCACTTATTCTGGATTTCTCCCTTTCATTCCTGAATTTTGACTTTAATTCTGGAATGCTTTTCATTCCGGAATGCTGTCTTTCATTCTGCAGATCTGCTTTTCATTCTGTTATGCTGACTTCTGTTCTGGAATACTGACCTCTATTCCACAATACAGACTGTTAATCGGGAATTCTGCCTATCATTCCAGAATACTGATGTCTATTCTGGAATGCTGCCACTTATTCTGGATTTCTGCCTTTCGTTCCTGAATTTTGATTTTAATTCTGGAATGCTTTTCATTCCGGAATGCTGTCTTTCATTCTGCAGATCTGCTCTTCATTCTGTTATGCTGACTTTTGTCCCGGAATGTTGGCCTTCCATTACGGAATGCTAACTTCCATTCCCGAGTACTGGACATCATCTCAAGGCATCACAATAGTCAGAATGATTCATCATGCGGGGACCGTGAGTGCAGATGAAAAATCTCATCTCTGGCTTGACTTGTTGAGATAGCATAGAGACACTCAGTCTGTCAACATCAGTGTCAGTGAAGATTTCAGATTGTTTATGAAGTGTTCATTCTGGAGCTTTTCCAAATTTGTTGTGGACAGCACACTGTTCGTGTCAGGATGGCCGAGCGTTCCAAGGCGCTGCGTTAAGGTCGCAGTCTCCACTGGAGGCTTGGGTTCAAATCCCACTCCTGACAGGAGCAGTAGGTTATCCTTTAAGAAATTGACTGACTGAGAATCTAACCCAGACCACATAAGCCGTTTGGATGATTTCATGTGTTATTATAATATTAAAGGTAACAGCTGAGACATTACACAAAACCTTCAGGGGTTCTTCCTGTTGTTTCTTGCCACTGTTGCTCTTAAGGAGGTGCAGTCTCTGGCTCCGATTGGATGACATCACAGGCCGCTGTCAGGTTAGTGGTTTAATTCTGGAATTGTGTCTACCATTCCGGAATCCTTTCATCATTCTGGAATGGATAGACATCTATTCTGGCATGCTGCCGCTCATTCTAGATTTCTGCCTTTCATTAGGCAATTCTTTCTTTCATTCCGGAATGAAAATGCTGTCTTTCATTCTGCAAATCTGCTCTGCATTCTGTTATGCTGACTTCTGTTCCGGAATGCTGACCTCTGTTCCACAATACAGACTGTTAATCGGGAATTCTGCCTATCATTCCGAAATACTGATGTCTATTCTGGAATGCTGCCACTTATTCTGGATTTCTCCCTTTCATTCCTGAATTTTGACTTTAATTCTGGAATGCTTTTCATTCCGGAATGCTGTCTTTCATTCTGCAGATCTGCTTTTCATTCTGTTATGCTGACTTCTGTTCTGGAATACTACTTCCACAATACAGACTGTTAATCGGGAATTCTGCCTATCATTCCAGAATACTGATGTCTATTCTGGAATGCTGCCACTTATTCTGGATTTCTGCCTTTCGTTCCTGAATTTTGATTTTAATTCTGGAATGCTTTTCATTCCGGAATGCTGTCTTTCATTCTGCAGATCTGCTCTTCATTCTGTTATGCTGACTTTTGTCCCGGAATGTTGGCCTTCCATTCCGGAATGCTAACTTCCATTCCCGAGTACTGGACATCATCTCAAGGCATCACAATAGTCAGAATGATTCATCATGCGGGGACCGTGAATGCAGATAAAAAATCTCATCTCTGGCTTGACTTGTTGAGATAGCATAGAGACACTCAGTCTGTCAACATCAGTGTCAGTGAAGATTTCAGATTGTTTATGAAGTGTTCATTCTGGAGCTTTTCCAAATTTGTTGTGGACAGCACGCTGTTCATGTCAGGATGGCCGAGCGGTCCAAGGCGCTGCGTTCAGGTCGCAGTCTCCACTGGAGGCGTGGGTTCAAATCCCACTCCTGACAGGAGCAGTAAGTTATCCTTTAAGAAATTGACTGACTGAGAATCTAACCCAGACCACATAAGCCGTTTGGATGATTTCATGTGTTATTATAATATTAAAGGTAACAGCTGAGACATTACACAAAACCTTCAGGGGTTCTTCCTGTTGTTTCTTGCCACTGTTGCTCTTAAGGAGGTGCAGTCTCTGGCTCAGAAATACTGATGTCTATTCTGGAATGCTGCCACTTATTCTGGATTTCTCCCTTTCATTCCTGAATTTTGACTTTAATTCTGGAATGCTTTTCATTCCGGAATGCTGTCTTTCATTCTGCAGATCTGCTTTTCTGCAGATCTGCTTTTCATTCTGTTATGCTGACTTCTGTTCTGGAATACTGACCTCTGTTCCACAATACAGACTGTTAATCGGGAATTCTGCCTATCATTCCAGAATACTGATGTCTATTCTGGAATGCTGCCACTTATTCTGGATTTCTGTCTTTCGTTCCTGAATTTTGATTTTAATTCTGGAATGCTTTTCATTCCGGAATGCTGTCTTTCATTCTGCAGATCTGCTCTTCATTCTGTTATGCTGACTTTTGTCCCGGAATGTTGCCTTCCATTCCGGAATGCTAACTTCCATTCCCGAGTACTGGACATCATCTCAAGGCATCACAATAGTCAGAATGATTCATCATGCGGGGACCGTGAATGCAGATGAAAAATCTCATCTCTGGCTTGACTTGTTGAGATAGCATAGAGACACTCATTCTGTCAACATCAGTGTCAGTGAAGATTTCAGATTGTTTATGAAGTGTTCATTCTGGAGCTTTTCCAAATTTGTTGTGGACAGCATGCTGTTCATGTCAGGATGGCCGAGCGGTCCAAGGCGCTGCGTTAAGGTCGCAGTCTCCACTGGAGGCGTGGGTTCAAATCCCACTCCTGACAGGAGCAGTAGGTTAACCTTTAAGAAATTGACTGACTGAGAATCTAACCCAGACCACATAAGCCGTTTGGATGATTTCATGTGTTATTATAATATTAAAGGTAACAGCTGAGACATTACACAAAACCTTCAGGGGTTCTTCCTGTTGTTTCTTGCCACTGTTGCTCTTAAGGAGGTGCAGTCTCTGGCTCAGAAATACTGATGTCTATTCTGGAATGCTGCCACTTATTCTGGATTTCTCCCTTTCATTCCTGAATTTTGACTTTAATTCTGGAATGCTTTTCATTCTGGAATGCTGTCTTTCATTCTGCAGATCTGCTTTTCATTCTGTTATGCTGACTTCTGTTCTGGAATACTGACCTCTGTTCCACAATACAGACTGTTAATCGGGAATTCTGCCTATCATTCCAGAATACTGATGTCTATTCTGGAATGCTGCCACTTATTCTGGATTTCTGCCTTTCGTTCCTGAATTTTGATTTTAATTCTGGAATGCTTTTCATTCCGGAATGCTGTCTTTCATTCTGCAGATCTGCTCTTCATTCTGTTATGCTGACTTTTGTCCCGGAATGTTGGCCTTCCATTACGGAATGCTAACTTCCATTCCCGAGTACTGGACATCATCTCAAGGCATCACAATAGTCAGAATGATTCATCATGCGGGGACCGTGAGTGCAGATGAAAAATCTCATCTCTGGCTTGACTTGTTGAGATAGCATAGAGACACTCAGTCTGTCAACATCAGTGTCAGTGAAGATTTCAGATTGTTTATGAAGTGTTCATTCTGGAGCTTTTCCAAATTTGTTGTGGACAGCACACTGTTCGTGTCAGGATGGCCGAGCGGTCCAAGGCGCTGCGTTAAGGTCGCAGTCTCCACTGGAGGCGTGGGTTCAAATCCCACTCCTGACAGAAGCAGTAGGTTATCCTTTAAGAAATTGACTGACTGAGAATCTAACCCAGACCACATAAGCCGTTTGGATGATTTCATGTGTTATTATAATATTAAAGGTAACAGCTGAGACATTACACAAAACCTTCAGGGGTTCTTCCTGTTGTTTCTTGCCACTGTTGCTCTTAAGGAGGTGCAGTCTCTGGCTCCGATTGGATGACATCACAGGCCGCTGTCAGGTTAGTGGTTTAATTCTGGAATTGTGTCTACCATTCCGGAATCCTTTCATCATTCTGGAATGGATAGACATCTATTCTGGCATGCTGCCGCTCATTCTAGATTTCTGCCTTTCATTAGGCAATTCTTTCTTTCATTCCGGAATGAAAATGCTGTCTTTCATTCTGCAAATCTGCTCTGCATTCTGTTATGCTGACTTCTGTTCCGGAATGCTGACCTCTGTTCCACAATACAGACTGTTAATCGGGAATTCTGCCTATCATTCCGAAATACTGATGTCTATTCTGGAATGCTGCCACTTATTCTGGATTTCTCCCTTTCATTCCTGAATTTTGACTTTAATTCTGGAATGCTTTTCATTCCGGAATGCTGTCTTTCATTCTGCAGATCTGCTTTTCTGCAGATCTGCTTTTCATTCTGTTATGCTGACTTCTGTTCTGGAATACTGACCTCTGTTCCACAATACAGACTGTTAATCGGGAATTCTGCCTATCATTCCAGAATACTGATGTCTATTCTGGAATGCTGCCACTTATTCTGGATTTCTGTCTTTCGTTCCTGAATTTTGATTTTAATTCTGGAATGCTTTTCATTCCGGAATGCTGTCTTTCATTCTGCAGATCTGCTCTTCATTCTGTTATGCTGACTTTTGTCCCGGAATGTTGCCTTCCATTCCGGAATGCTAACTTCCATTCCCGAGTACTGGACATCATCTCAAGGCATCACAATAGTCAGAATGATTCATCATGCGGGGACCGTGAATGCAGATGAAAAATCTCATCTCTGGCTTGACTTGTTGAGATAGCATAGAGACACTCAGTCTGTCAACATCAGTGTCAGTGAAGATTTCAGATTGTTTATGAAGTGTTCATTCTGGAGCTTTTCCAAATTTGTTGTGGACAGCATGCTGTTCATGTCAGGATGGCCGAGCGGTCCAAGGCGCTGCGTTAAGGTCGCAGTCTCCACTGGAGGCGTGGGTTCAAATCCCACTCCTGACAGGAGCAGTAGGTTATCCTTTAAGAAATTGACTGACTGAGAATCTAACCCAGACCACATAAGCCGTTTGGATGATTTCATGTGTTATTATAATATTAAAGGTAACAGCTGAGACATTACACAAAACCTTCAGGGGTTCTTCCTGTTGTTTCTTGCCACTGTTGCTCTTAAGGAGGTGCAGTCTCTGGCTCAGAAATACTGATGTCTATTCTGGAATGCTGCCACTTATTCTGGATTTCTCCCTTTCATTCCTGAATTTTGACTTTAATTCTGGAATGCTTTTCATTCCGGAATGCTGTCTTTCATTCTGCAGATCTGCTTTTCATTCTGTTATGCTGACTTCTGTTCTGGAATACTGACCTCTATTCCACAATACAGACTGTTAATCGGGAATTCTGCCTATCATTCCAGAATACTGATGTCTATTCTGGAATGCTGCCACTTATTCTGGATTTCTGCCTTTCGTTCCTGAATTTTGATTTTAATTCTGGAATGCTTTTCATTCCGGAATGCTGTCTTTCATTCTGCAGATCTGCTCTTCATTCTGTTATGCTGACTTTTGTCCCGGAATGTTGGCCTTCCATTACGGAATGCTAACTTCCATTCCCGAGTACTGGACATCATCTCAAGGCATCACAATAGTCAGAATGATTCATCATGCGGGGACCGTGAGTGCAGATGAAAAATCTCATCTCTGGCTTGACTTGTTGAGATAGCATAGAGACACTCAGTCTGTCAACATCAGTGTCAGTGAAGATTTCAGATTGTTTATGAAGTGTTCATTCTGGAGCTTTTCCAAATTTGTTGTGGACAGCACACTGTTCGTGTCAGGATGGCCGAGCGGTCCAAGGCGCTGCGTTAAGGTCGCAGTCTCCACTGGAGGCTTGGGTTCAAATCCCACTCCTGACAGGAGCAGTAGGTTATCCTTTAAGAAATTGACTGACTGAGAATCTAACCCAGACCACATAAGCCGTTTGGATGATTTCATGTGTTATTATAATATTAAAGGTAACAGCTGAGACATTACACAAAACCTTCAGGGGTTCTTCCTGTTGTTTCTTGCCACTGTTGCTCTTAAGGAGGTGCAGTCTCTGGCTCCGATTGGATGACATCACAGGCCGCTGTCAGGTTAGTGGTTTAATTCTGGAATTGTGTCTACCATTCCGGAATCCTTTCATCATTCTGGAATGGATAGACATCTATTCTGGCATGCTGCCGCTCATTCTAGATTTCTGCCTTTCATTAGGCAATTCTTTCTTTCATTCCGGAATGAAAATGCTGTCTTTCATTCTGCAAATCTGCTCTGCATTCTGTTATGCTGACTTCTGTTCCGGAATGCTGACCTCTGTTCCACAATACAGACTGTTAATCGGGAATTCTGCCTATCATTCCGAAATACTGATGTCTATTCTGGAATGCTGCCACTTATTCTGGATTTCTCCCTTTCATTCCTGAATTTTGACTTTAATTCTGGAATGCTTTTCATTCCGGAATGCTGTCTTTCATTCTGCAGATCTGCTTTTCATTCTGTTATGCTGACTTCTGTTCTGGAATACTACTTCCACAATACAGACTGTTAATCGGGAATTCTGCCTATCATTCCAGAATACTGATGTCTATTCTGGAATGCTGCCACTTATTCTGGATTTCTGCCTTTCGTTCCTGAATTTTGATTTTAATTCTGGAATGCTTTTCATTCCGGAATGCTGTCTTTCATTCTGCAGATCTGCTCTTCATTCTGTTATGCTGACTTTTGTCCCGGAATGTTGGCCTTCCATTCCGGAATGCTAACTTCCATTCCCGAGTACTGGACATCATCTCAAGGCATCACAATAGTCAGAATGATTCATCATGCGGGGACCGTGAATGCAGATAAAAAATCTCATCTCTGGCTTGACTTGTTGAGATAGCATAGAGACACTCAGTCTGTCAACATCAGTGTCAGTGAAGATTTCAGATTGTTTATGAAGTGTTCATTCTGGAGCTTTTCCAAATTTGTTGTGGACAGCACGCTGTTCATGTCAGGATGGCCGAGCGGTCCAAGGCGCTGCGTTCAGGTCGCAGTCTCCACTGGAGGCGTGGGTTCAAATCCCACTCCTGACAGGAGCAGTAAGTTATCCTTTAAGAAATTGACTGACTGAGAATCTAACCCAGACCACATAAGCCGTTTGGATGATTTCATGTGTTATTATAATATTAAAGGTAACAGCTGAGACATTACACAAAACCTTCAGGGGTTCTTCCTGTTGTTTCTTGCCACTGTTGCTCTTAAGGAGGTGCAGTCTCTGGCTCAGAAATACTGATGTCTATTCTGGAATGCTGCCACTTATTCTGGATTTCTGCCTTTCGTTCCTGAATTTTGATTTTAATTCTGGAATGCTTTTCATTCCGGAATGCTGTCTTTCATTCTGCAGATCTGCTCTTCATTCTGTTATGCTGACTTTTGTCCCGGAATGTTGGCCTTCCATTACGGAATGCTAACTTCCATTCCCGAGTACTGGACATCATCTCAAGGCATCACAATAGTCAGAATGATTCATCATGCGGGGACCGTGAGTGCAGATGAAAAATCTCATCTCTGGCTTGACTTGTTGAGATAGCATAGAGACACTCAGTCTGTCAACATCAGTGTCAGTGAAGATTTCAGATTGTTTATGAAGTGTTCATTCTGGAGCTTTTCCAAATTTGTTGTGGACAGCACACTGTTCGTGTCAGGATGGCCGAGCGGTCCAAGGCGCTGCGTTAAGGTCGCAGTCTCCACTGGAGGCTTGGGTTCAAATCCCACTCCTGACAGGAGCAGTAGGTTATCCTTTAAGAAATTGACTGACTGAGAATCTAACCCAGACCACATAAGCCGTTTGGATGATTTCATGTGTTATTATAATATTAAAGGTAACAGCTGAGACATTACACAAAACCTTCAGGGGTTCTTCCTGTTGTTTCTTGCCACTGTTGCTCTTAAGGAGGTGCAGTCTCTGGCTCCGATTGGATGACATCACAGGCCGCTGTCAGGTTAGTGGTTTAATTCTGGAATTGTGTCTACCATTCCGGAATCCTTTCATCATTCTGGAATGGATAGACATCTATTCTGGCATGCTGCCGCTCATTCTAGATTTCTGCCTTTCATTAGGCAATTCTTTCTTTCATTCCGGAATGAAAATGCTGTCTTTCATTCTGCAAATCTGCTCTGCATTCTGTTATGCTGACTTCTGTTCCGGAATGCTGACCTCTGTTCCACAATACAGACTGTTAATCGGGAATTCTGCCTATCATTCCGAAATACTGATGTCTATTCTGGAATGCTGCCACTTATTCTGGATTTCTCCCTTTCATTCCTGAATTTTGACTTTAATTCTGGAATGCTTTTCATTCCGGAATGCTGTCTTTCATTCTGCAGATCTGCTTTTCATTCTGTTATGCTGACTTCTGTTCTGGAATACTACTTCCACAATACAGACTGTTAATCGGGAATTCTGCCTATCATTCCAGAATACTGATGTCTATTCTGGAATGCTGCCACTTATTCTGGATTTCTGCCTTTCGTTCCTGAATTTTGATTTTAATTCTGGAATGCTTTTCATTCCGGAATGCTGTCTTTCATTCTGCAGATCTGCTCTTCATTCTGTTATGCTGACTTTTGTCCCGGAATGTTGGCCTTCCATTCCGGAATGCTAACTTCCATTCCCGAGTACTGGACATCATCTCAAGGCATCACAATAGTCAGAATGATTCATCATGCGGGGACCGTGAATGCAGATAAAAAATCTCATCTCTGGCTTGACTTGTTGAGATAGCATAGAGACACTCAGTCTGTCAACATCAGTGTCAGTGAAGATTTCAGATTGTTTATGAAGTGTTCATTCTGGAGCTTTTCCAAATTTGTTGTGGACAGCACGCTGTTCATGTCAGGATGGCCGAGCGGTCCAAGGCGCTGCGTTCAGGTCGCAGTCTCCACTGGAGGCGTGGGTTCAAATCCCACTCCTGACAGGAGCAGTAAGTTATCCTTTAAGAAATTGACTGACTGAGAATCTAACCCAGACCACATAAGCCGTTTGGATGATTTCATGTGTTATTATAATATTAAAGGTAACAGCTGAGACATTACACAAAACCTTCAGGGGTTCTTCCTGTTGTTTCTTGCCACTGTTGCTCTTAAGGAGGTGCAGTCTCTGGCTCAGAAATACTGATGTCTATTCTGGAATGCTGCCACTTATTCTGGATTTCTCCCTTTCATTCCTGAATTTTGACTTTAATTCTGGAATGCTTTTCATTCCGGAATGCTGTCTTTCATTCTTCAGATCTGCTTTTCTGCAGATCTGCTTTTCATTCTGTTATGCTGACTTCTGTTCTGGAATACTACTTCCACAATACAGACTGTTAATCGGGAATTCTGCCTATCATTCCAGAATACTGATGTCTATTCTGGAATGCTGCCACTTATTCTGGATTTCTGCCTTTCGTTCCTGAATTTTGATTTTAATTCTGGAATGCTTTTCATTCCGGAATGCTGTCTTTCATTCTGCAGATCTGCTCTTCATTCTGTTATGCTGACTTTTGTCCCGGAATGTTGGCCTTCCATTCCGGAATGCTAACTTCCATTCCCGAGTACTGGACATCATCTCAAGGCATCACAATAGTCAGAATGATTCATCATGCGGGGACCGTGAATGCAGATGAAAATCTCATCTCTGGCTTGACTTGTTGAGATAGCATAGAGACACTCAGTCTGTCAACATCAGTGTCAGTGAAGATTTCAGATTGTTTATGAAGTGTTCATTCTGGAGCTTTTCCAAATTTGTTGTGGACAGCACGCTGTTCATGTCAGGATGGCCGAGCGGTCCAAGGCGCTGCGTTCAGGTCGCAGTCTCCACTGGAGGCGTGGGTTCAAATCCCACTCCTGACAGGAACAGTAAGTTATCCTTTAAGAAATTGACTGACTGAGAATCTAACCCAGACCACATAAGCCGTTTGGATGATTTCATGTGTTATTATAATATTAAAGGTAACAGCTGAGACATTACACAAAACCTTCAGGGGTTCTTCCTGTTGTATCTTGCCACTGTTGCTCTTAAGGAGGTGCAGTCTCTGGCTCAGAAATACTGATGTCTATTCTGGAATGCTGCCACTTATTCTGGATTTCTCCCTTTCATTCCTGAATTTTGACTTTAATTCTGGAATGCTTTTCATTCCGGAATGCTGTCTTTCATTCTGCAGATCTGCTTTTCTGCAGATCTGCTTTTCATTCTGTTATGCTGACTTCTGTTCTGGAATACTGACCTCTGTTCCACAATACAGACTGTTAATCGGGAATTCTGCCTATCATTCCAGAATACTGATGTCTATTCTGGAATGCTGCCACTTATTCTGGATTTCTGTCTTTCGTTCCTGAATTTTGATTTTAATTCTGGAATGCTTTTCATTCCGGAATGCTGTCTTTCATTCTGCAGATCTGCTCTTCATTCTGTTATGCTGACTTTTGTCCCGGAATGTTGCCTTCCATTCCGGAATGCTAACTTCCATTCCCGAGTACTGGACATCATCTCAAGGCATCACAATAGTCAGAATGATTCATCATGCGGGGACCGTGAATGCAGATGAAAAATCTCATCTCTGGCTTGACTTGTTGAGATAGCATAGAGACACTCATTCTGTCAACATCAGTGTCAGTGAAGATTTCAGATTGTTTATGAAGTGTTCATTCTGGAGCTTTTCCAAATTTGTTGTGGACAGCATGCTGTTCATGTCAGGATGGCCGAGCGGTCCAAGGCGCTGCGTTCAGGTCGCAGTCTCCACTGGAGGCGTGGGTTCAAATCCCACTCCTGACAGGAGCAATAAGTTATCCTTTAAGAAATTGACTGATTGAGAATCTAACCCAGACCACATAAGCCGTTTGGATGATTTCATGTGTTATTATAATATTAAAGGTAACAGCTGAGACATTACACAAAACCTTCAGGGGTTCTTCCTGTTGTTTCTTGCCACTGTTGCTCTTAAGGAGGTGCAGTCTCTGGCTCCGATTGGATGACATCACAGGCCGCTGTCAGGTTAGTGGTTTAATTCTGGAATTGTGTCTACCATTCCGGAATCCTTTCATCATTCTGGAATGGATAGACATCTATTCTGGCATGCTGCCGCTCATTCTAGATTTCTGCCTTTCATTAGGCAATTCTTTCTTTCATTCCGGAATGAAAATGCTGTCTTTCATTCTGCAAATCTGCTCTGCATTCTGTTATGCTGACTTCTGTTCCGGAATGCTGACCTCTGTTCCACAATACAGACTGTTAATCGGGAATTCTGCCTATCATTCCGAAATACTGATGTCTATTCTGGAATGCTGCCACTTATTCTGGATTTCTCCCTTTCATTCCTGAATTTTGACTTTAATTCTGGAATGCTTTTCATTCCGGAATGCTGTCTTTCATTCTGCAGATCTGCTTTTCATTCTGTTATGCTGACTTCTGTTCTGGAATACTACTTCCACAATACAGACTGTTAATCGGGAATTCTGCCTATCATTCCAGAATACTGATGTCTATTCTGGAATGCTGCCACTTATTCTGGATTTCTGTCTTTCGTTCCTGAATTTTGATTTTAATTCTGGAATGCTTTTCATTCCGGAATGCTGTCTTTCATTCTGCAGATCTGCTCTTCATTCTGTTATGCTGACTTTTGTCCCGGAATGCTAACTTCCATTCCCGAGTACTGGACATCATCTCAAGGCATCACAATAGTCAGAATGATTCATCATGCGGGGACCGTGAATGCAGATGAAAAATCTCATCTCTGGCTTGACTTGTTGAGATAGCATAGAGACACTCAGTCTGTCAACATCAGTGTCAGTGAAGATTTCAGATTGTTTATGAAGTGTTCATTCTGGAGCTTTTCCAAATTTGTTGTGGACAGCACACTGTTCGTGTCAGGATGGCCGAGCGGTCCAAGGCGCTGCGTTCAGGTCGCAGTCTCCACTGGAGGCGTAGGTTCAAATCCCACTCCTGACAGGAGCAGTAGGTTATCCTTTAAGAAATTGACTGACTGAGAATCTAACCCAGACCACATAAGCCGTTTGGATGATTTCATGTGTTATTATAATATTAAAGGTAACAGCTGAGACATTACACAAAACCTTCAGGGGTTCTTCCTGTTGTTTCTTGCCACTGTTGCTCTTAAGGAGGTGCAGTCTCTGGCTCCAATTGGATGACATCACAGGCCGCTGTCAGGTTAGTGGTTTAATTCTGGAATTGTGTCTACCATTCCGGAATCCTTTCATCATTCTGGAATGGATAGACATCTATTCTGGCATGCTGCCGCTCATTCTAGATTTCTGCCTTTCATTAGGCAATTCTTTCTTTCATTCCGGAATGAAAATGCTGTCTTTCATTCTGCAAATCTGCTCTGCATTCTGTTATGCTGACTTCTGTTCCGGAATGCTGACCTCTGTTCCACAATACAGACTGTTAATCGGGAATTCTGCCTATCATTCCGAAATACTGATGTCTATCCTGGAATGCTGCCACTTATTCTGGATTTCTCCCTTTCATTCCTGAATTTTGACTTTAATTCTGGAATGCTTTTCATTCCGGAATGCTGTCTTTCATTCTGCAGATCTGCTTTTCATTCTGTTATGCTGACTTCTGTTCTGGAATACTACTTCCACAATACAGACTGTAGGATTTTCCAGTAGAAACTTTATTTCCTGATGTAAGTGTAGGAAGTTAAAGAAAGTGTGTTTGACTGTAATAGATGTTCATGACTGTTAGACGTATACATGAATGATGCAACTGCGGAGTAAGTGCAGTTGTGGTGCAGCTATGGCAACAATGTTTGTAGTGTAGCCATAGCAACGTTGTTGCTTAAAAGTGCAACCATAGCAACGGTTTGTTTATTATTTCTGATTGCCTGTTGGAGCCGGCACGAAGCGTCGGTTTTATAACCTAACTAACTAACGTAACCTAACTAACCTAATGTTGCTACCCACTAAACGTAGCTAAGCTAACTAACCTAACTAACCTAACTAACCACTAACGTAACTAACGAACTAATGTTGCTAACAAACGTAACTAATGTAACTAACGTTGCTAATAGTTCAGCTAAAGGTTACTAAATGTTCAGTTGGAAGTTCGTCCAGTTCACAATTCATGTAGTGTGTGAGTGTGAAATAAAGAGTGAGGAAACTACGAGTTGTATCCGCCGTGCTTGTTCCGACAACCCATCCAAAGGGGAGACTATCGAAGAGTAAATCTGGACACAGACTGTTAATCGGGAATTCTGCCTATCATTCCAGAATACTGATGTCTATTCTGGAATGCTGCCACTTATTCTGGATTTCTGCCTTTCGTTCCTGAATTTTGATTTTAATTCTGGAATGCTTTTCATTCCGGAATGCTGTCTTTCATTCTGCAGATCTGCTCTTCATTCTGTTATGCTGACTTTTGTCCCGGAATGTTGGCCTTCCATTCCGGAATGCTAACTTCCATTCCCGAGTACTGGACATCATCTCAAGGCATCACAATAGTCAGAATGATTCATCATGCGGGGACCGTGAATGCAGATGAAAAATCTCATCTCTGGCTTGACTTGTTGAGATAGCATAGAGACACTCAGTCTGTCAACATCAGTGTCAGTGAAGATTTCAGATTGTTTATGAAGTGTTCATTCTGGAGCTTTTCCAAATTTGTTGTGGACAGCACACTGTTCGTGTCAGGATGGCCGAGCGGTCCAAGGCGCTGCGATAAGGTCACAGTCTCCACTGGAGGCGTGGGTTCAAATCCCACTCCTGACAGGAGCAGTAGGTTATCCTTTAAGAAATTGACTGACTGAGAATCTAACCCAGACCACATAAGCCGTTTGGATGATTTCATGTGTTATTATAATATTAAAGGTAACAGCTGAGACATTACACAAAACCTTCAGGGGTTCTTCCTGTTGTTTCTTGCCACTGTTGCTCTTAAGGAGGTGCAGTCTCTGGCTCAGAAATACTGATGTCTATTCTGGAATGCTGCCACTTATTCTGGATTTCTCCCTTTCATTCCTGAATTTTGACTTTAATTCTGGAATGCTTTTCATTCCGGAATGCTGTCTTTCATTCTGCAGATCTGCTTTTCTGCAGATCTGCTTTTCATTCTGTTATGCTGACTTCTGTTCTGGAATACTGACCTCTGTTCCACAATACAGACTGTTAATCGGGAATTCTGCCTATCATTCCAGAATACTGATGTCTATTCTGGAATGCTGCCACTTATTCTGGATTTCTGTCTTTCGTTCCTGAATTTTGATTTTAATTCTGGAATGCTTTTCATTCCGGAATGCTGTCTTTCATTCTGCAGATCTGCTCTTCATTCTGTTATGCTGACTTTTGTCCCGGAATGTTGCCTTCCATTCCGGAATGCTAACTTCCATTCCCGAGTACTGGACATCATCTCAAGGCATCACAATAGTCAGAATGATTCATCATGCGGGGACCGTGAATGCAGATGAAAAATCTCATCTCTGGCTTGACTTGTTGAGATAGCATAGAGACACTCAGTCTGTCAACATCAGTGTCAGTGAAGATTTCAGATTGTTTATGAAGTGTTCATTCTGGAGCTTTTCCAAATTTGTTGTGGACAGCACACTGTTCGTGTCAGGATGGCCGAGCGGTCCAAGGCGCTGCGATAAGGTCGCAGTCTCCACTGGAGGCGTGGGTTCAAATCCCACTCCTGACAGGAGCAGTAGGTTATCCTTTAAGAAATTGACTGACTGAGAATCTAACCCAGACCACATAAGCCGTTTGGATGATTTCATGTGTTATTATAATATTAAAGGTAACAGCTGAGACATTACACAAAACCTTCAGGGGTTCTTCCTGTTGTTTCTTGCCACTGTTGCTCTTAAGGAGGTGCAGTCTCTGGCTCAGAAATACTGATGTCTATTCTGGAATGCTGCCACTTATTCTGGATTTCTCCCTTTCATTCCTGAATTTTGACTTTAATTCTGGAATGCTTTTCATTCCGGAATGCTGTCTTTCATTCTGCAGATCTGCTTTTCTGCAGATCTGCTTTTCATTCTGTTATGCTGACTTCTGTTCTGGAATACTGACCTCTGTTCCACAATACAGACTGTTAATCGGGAATTCTGCCTATCATTCCAGAATACTGATGTCTATTCTGGAATGCTGCCACTTATTCTGGATTTCTGTCTTTCGTTCCTGAATTTTGATTTTAATTCTGGAATGCTTTTCATTCCGGAATGCTGTCTTTCATTCTGCAGATCTGCTCTTCATTCTGTTATGCTGACTTTTGTCCCGGAATGTTGCCTTCCATTCCGGAATGCTAACTTCCATTCCCGAGTACTGGACATCATCTCAAGGCATCACAATAGTCAGAATGATTCATCATGCGGGGACCGTGAATGCAGATGAAAAATCTCATCTCTGGCTTGACTTGTTGAGATAGCATAGAGACACTCAGTCTGTCAACATCAGTGTCAGTGAAGATTTCAGATTGTTTATGAAGTGTTCATTCTGGAGCTTTTCCAAATTTGTTGTGGACAGCACACTGTTCGTGTCAGGATGGCCGAGTGGTCCAAGGCGCTGCGTTCAGGTCGCAGTCTCCACTGGAGGCGTGGGTTCAAATCCCACTCCTGACAGGAGCAGCAGGTTATCCTTTAAGAAATTGACTGACTGAGAATCTAACCCAGACCACATAAGCCGTTTGGATGATTTCATGTGTTATTATAATATTAAAGGTAACAGCTGAGACATTACACAAAACCTTCAGGGGTTCTTCCTGTTGTTTCTTGCCACTGTTGCTCTTAAGGAGGTGCAGTCTCTGGCTCCAATTGGATGACATCACAGGCCGCTGTCAGGTTAGTGGTTTAATTCTGGAATTGTGTCTACCATTCCGGAATCCTTTCATCATTCTGGAATGGATAGACATCTATTCTGGCATGCTGCCGCTCATTCTAGATTTCTGCCTTTCATTAGGCAATTCTTTCTTTCATTCCGGAATGAAAATGCTGTCTTTCATTCTGCAAATCTGCTCTGCATTCTGTTATGCTGACTTCTGTTCCGGAATGCTGACCTCTGTTCCACAATACAGACTGTTAATCGGGAATTCTGCCTATCATTCCGAAATACTGATGTCTATTCTGGAATGCTGCCACTTATTCTGGATTTCTCCCTTTCATTCCTGAATTTTGACTTTAATTCTGGAATGCTTTTCATTCCGGAATGCTGTCTTTCATTCTGCAGATCTGCTTTTCATTCTGTTATGCTGACTTCTGTTCTGGAATACTACTTCCACAATACAGACTGTTAATCGGGAATTCTGCCTATCATTCCAGAATACTGATGTCTATTCTGGAATGCTGCCACTTATTCTGGATTTCTGCCTTTCGTTCCTGAATTTTGATTTTAATTCTGGAATGCTTTTCATTCCGGAATGCTGTCTTTCATTCTGCAGATCTGCTCTTCATTCTGTTATGCTGACTTTTGTCCCGGAATGTTGGCCTTCCATTCCGGAATGCTAACTTCCATTCCCGAGTACTGGACATCATCTCAAGGCATCACAATAGTCAGAATGATTCATCATGCGGGGACCGTGAATGCAGATGAAAAATCTCATCTCTGGCTTGACTTGTTGAGATAGCATAGAGACACTCAGTCTGTCAACATCAGTGTCAGTGAAGATTTCAGATTGTTTATGAAGTGTTCATTCTGGAGCTTTTCCAAATTTGTTGTGGACAGCACGCTGTTCATGTCAGGATGGCCGAGCGGTCCAAGGCGCTGCGTTCAGGTCGCAGTCTCCACTAGAGGCGTGGGTTCAAATCCCACTCCTGACAGGAGCAATAAGTTTTCCTTTAAGAAATTGACTGACTGAGAATCTAACCCAGACCACATAAGCCGTTTGGATGATTTCATGTGTTATTATAATATTAAAGGTAACAGCTGAGACATTACACAAAACCTTCAGGGGTTCTTCCTGTTGTTTCTTGCCACTGTTGCTCTTAAGGAGGTGCAGTCTCTGGCTCCGATTGGATGACATCACAGGCCGCTGTCAGGTTAGTGGTTTAATTCTGGAATTGTGTCTACCATTCCGGAATCCTTTCATCATTCTGGAATGGATAGACATCTATTCTGGCATGCTGCCGCTCATTCTAGATTTCTGCCTGTCATTAGGCAATTCTTTCTTTCATTCCGGAATGAAAATGCTGTCTTTCATTCTGCAAATCTGCTCTGCATTCTGTTATGCTGACTTCTGTTCCGGAATGCTGACCTCTGTTCCACAATACAGACTGTTAATCGGGAATTCTGCCTATCATTCCGAAATACTGATGTCTATTCTGGAATGCTGCCACTTATTCTGGATTTCTCCCTTTCATTCCTGAATTTTGACTTTAATTCTGGAATGCTTTTCATTCCGGAATGCTGTCTTTCATTCCGCAGATCTGCTTTTCATTCTGTTATGCTGACTTCTGTTCTGGAATACTACTTCCACAATACAGACTGTTAATCGGGAATTCTGCCTATCATTCCAGAATACTGATGTCTATTCTGGAATGCTGCCACTTATTCTGGATTTCTGCCTTTCGTTCCTGAATTTTGATTTTAATTCTGGAATGCTTTTCATTCCGGAATGCTGTCTTTCATTCTGCAGATCTGCTCTTCATTCTGTTATGCTGACTTTTGTCCCGGAATGTTGGCCTTCCATTCCGGAATGCTAACTTCCATTCCCGAGTACTGGACATCATCTCAAGGCATCACAATAGTCAGAATGATTCATCATGCGGGGACCGTGAATGCAGATGAAAAATCTCATCTCTGGCTTGACTTGTTGAGATAGCATAGAGACACTCAGTCTGTCAACATCAGTGTCAGTGAAGATTTCAGATTGTTTATGAAGTGTTCATTCTGGAGCTTTTCCAAATTTGTTGTGGACAGCACACTGTTCGTGTCAGGATGGCCGAGCGGTCCAAGGCGCTGCGTTCAAGCTGGGGAACATTCGTCCGTCTAAGATGGGGAAGAAGGGGGGAGAAGGGGGGAAAAGAAAAGAAGAGAAAAGAAGAGGAAAAAGAGGGGAAAAAGGGAAAAATGAAAAAAGAAAGGAAAGTTGTGGAAACATCTCTAATTTATGTACGTATTTCAGGATGCAGAAACTCAAATTGACACTTTTAGGATTTTACTGTGGACCACAGCTTGGATTCGAACCGGCGACCACAGGAATGCTAGTGTTGATCTGCATCTGCTACATTTTTGGCATCATTTTTACAAATGGACATATGGATAAACGTTTTAACAGTCTGCCTAAAGTAAACGGAGTGTTACTATTAAGCAGGGACTCTCCCGTGTTTACCTTTGTTGCATAATACAGACCACAGACACTTGAATGAGACTGTTTCGGGTTTATTAACTCAAAATCATATTTTCTTACATCCCAAATAACGCTGTAATCCGACCCATATTTACAAATAAATGTCCCTTCAGTCCCGATCAAAAAGTAACAGGCAAACAAACAAAAAACTCCTCCTGGTGAACCCCACACAGGATCCTCTCTCTCCCTGGGCGATCCTTGTCCATAAAAAAATGGTTATTGTCCATATTTTTTTTCGCGTCACGGGTCCCTCTTACTCTCCCCGTTTTCCCGTTTTCCTTCACCTGTCTGCCACCGCTGTCCTTGGCGTCTCTCCTCCCCTGATGACAGTCCTTCGTCTCCTTTCAACCCACAGCATGTCAGCTGGCAAAATAGATCACCCGACCCCCGCTGTCCTCACAACAATATAAAATAAAATATTACAAAGAATGCCGTCGCCTTGAGTGGCCTTTCTCTATAGGTAATAGGCATTAAGGGACAATGTTTATTTACAGGAAGACATTTCTATATGGCAATACACCATAAAATCTAAATAAAAACATTACTTATGTGGTAGTGCTACAACGTGGGTGGAAATACTTTGATTCTCAGGTTTGGTGTTTAAACACTGCACCTTAAATAACATTAGTAAGCACCGAGTGGCAAAACAAAATCCACTTTGTGTAACGGCCGTAACTCAACAAATTTATCAATCTATAAAAACGTCAACACAGTACCAGAGTTTACATGACACACAAACGTAAAATAGTGTCACACGGCACTGTAGCAAGTGTTTAATTACCATACCGACTGTTTTTCTCGCTAGCTAGTGCAGAATGAATGCCGACCGGTATGCGCCATACTGATTCTCTGCTCCAACATTTGTCCACCGTGATTGGTCAAATGTTGGAAATGTTGGACAGTGGGGAAGAAATCCGCTAGCTGATTGGGTGCACCTCCAGCAATTGAAGGCTTGTGATTGGCTCTTGTGTCCAACATTTTCCAACATTGTACGGACGATCCTTCGCCAGCTGGCGTTCAGGTCGCAGTCTCCACTGGAGGCGTGGGTTCAAATCCCACTCCTGACAGGAGCAGTAGGTTATCCTTTAAGAAATTGACTGACTGAGAATCTAACCCAGACCACATAAGCCGTTTGGATGATTTCATGTGTTATTATAATATTAAAGGTAACAGCTGAGACATTACACAAAACCTTCAGGGGTTCTTCCTGTTGTTTCTTGCCACTGTTGCTCTTAAGGAGGTGCAGTCTCTGGCTCCGATTGGATGACATCACAGGCCGCTGTCAGGTTAGTGGTTTAATTCTGGAATTGTGTCTACCATTCCGGAATCCTTTCATCATTCTGGAATGGATAGACATCTATTCTGGCATGCTGCCGCTCATTCTAGATTTCTGCCTTTCATTAGGCAATTCTTTCTTTCATTCCGGAATGAAAATGCTGTCTTTCATTCTGCAAATCTGCTCTGCATTCTGTTATGCTGACTTCTGTTCCGGAATGCTGACCTCTGTTCCACAATACAGACTGTTAATCGGGAATTCTGCCTATCATTCCGAAATACTGATGTCTATTCTGGAATGCTGCCACTTATTCTGGATTTCTCCCTTTCATTCCTGAATTTTGACTTTAATTCTGGAATGCTTTTCATTCCGGAATGCTGTCTTTCATTCTGCAGATCTGCTTTTCATTCTGTTATGCTGACTTCTGTTCTGGAATACTACTTCCACAATACAGACTGTTAATCGGGAATTCTGCCTATCATTCCAGAATACTGATGTCTATTCTGGAATGCTGCCACTTATTCTGGATTTCTGCCTTTCGTTCCTGAATTTTGATTTTAATTCTGGAATGCTTTTCATTCCGGAATGCTGTCTTTCATTCTGCAGATCTGCTCTTCATTCTGTTATGCTGACTTTTGTCCCGGAATGTTGGCCTTCCATTCCGGAATGCTAACTTCCATTCCCGAGTAGTGGACATCATCTCAAGGCATCACAATAGTCAGAATGATTCATCATGCGGGGACCGTGAATGCAGATGAAAAATCTCATCTCTGGCTTGACTTGTTGAGATAGCATAGAGACACTCAGTCTGTCAACATCAGTGTCAGTGAAGATTTCAGATTGTTTATGAAGTGTTCATTCTGGAGCTTTTCCAAATTTGTTGTGGACAGCACGCTGTTCATGTCAGGATGGCCGAGCGGTCCAAGGCGCTGCGTTCAGGTCGCAGTCTCCACTAGAGGCGTGGGTTCAAATCCCACTCCTGACAGGAGCAATAAGTTTTCCTTTAAGAAATTGACTGACTGAGAATCTAACCCAGACCACATAAGCCGTTTGGATGATTTCATGTGTTATTATAATATTAAAGGTAACAGCTGAGACATTACACAAAACCTTCAGGGGTTCTTCCTGTTGTTTCTTGCCACTGTTGCTCTTAAGGAGGTGCAGTCTCTGGCTCCGATTGGATGACATCACAGGCCGCTGTCAGGTTAGTGGTTTAATTCTGGAATTGTGTCTACCATTCCGGAATCCTTTCATCATTCTGGAATGGATAGACATCTATTCTGGCATGCTGCCGCTCATTCTAGATTTCTGCCTGTCATTAGGCAATTCTTTCTTTCATTCCGGAATGAAAATGCTGTCTTTCATTCTGCAAATCTGCTCTGCATTCTGTTATGCTGACTTCTGTTCCGGAATGCTGACCTCTGTTCCACAATACAGACTGTTAATCGGGAATTCTGCCTATCATTCCGAAATACTGATGTCTATTCTGGAATGCTGCCACTTATTCTGGATTTCTCCCTTTCATTCCTGAATTTTGACTTTAATTCTGGAATGCTTTTCATTCCGGAATGCTGTCTTTCATTCTGCAGATCTGCTTTTCATTCTGTTATGCTGACTTCTGTTCTGGAATACTACTTCCACAATACAGACTGTTAATCGGGAATTCTGCCTATCATTCCAGAATACTGATGTCTATTCTGGAATGCTGCCACTTATTCTGGATTTCTGCCTTTCGTTCCTGAATTTTGATTTTAATTCTGGAATGCTTTTCATTCCGGAATGCTGTCTTTCATTCTGCAGATCTGCTCTTCATTCTGTTATGCTGACTTTTGTCCCGGAATGTTGGCCTTCCATTCCGGAATGCTAACTTCCATTCCCGAGTACTGGACATCATCTCAAGGCATCACAATAGTCAGAATGATTCATCATGCGGGGACCGTGAATGCAGATGAAAAATCTCATCTCTGGCTTGACTTGTTGAGATAGCATAGAGACACTCAGTCTGTCAACATCAGTGTCAGTGAAGATTTCAGATTGTTTATGAAGTGTTCATTCTGGAGCTTTTCCAAATTTGTTGTGGACAGCACGCTGTTCATGTCAGGATGGCCGAGCGGTCCAAGGCGCTGCGTTCAGGTCGCAGTCTCCACTAGAGGCGTGGGTTCAAATCCCACTCCTGACAGGAGCAATAAGTTTTCCTTTAAGAAATTGACTGACTGAGAATCTAACCCAGACCACATAAGCCGTTTGGATGATTTCATGTGTTATTATAATATTAAAGGTAACAGCTGAGACATTACACAAAACCTTCAGGGGTTCTTCCTGTTGTTTCTTGCCACTGTTGCTCTTAAGGAGGTGCAGTCTCTGGCTCCGATTGGATGACATCACAGGCCGCTGTCAGGTTAGTGGTTTAATTCTGGAATTGTGTCTACCATTCCGGAATCCTTTCATCATTCTGGAATGGATAGACATCTATTCTGGCATGCTGCCGCTCATTCTAGATTTCTGCCTGTCATTAGGCAATTCTTTCTTTCATTCCGGAATGAAAATGCTGTCTTTCATTCTGCAAATCTGCTCTGCATTCTGTTATGCTGACTTCTGTTCCGGAATGCTGACCTCTGTTCCACAATACAGACTGTTAATCGGGAATTCTGCCTATCATTCCGAAATACTGATGTCTATTCTGGAATGCTGCCACTTATTCTGGATTTCTCCCTTTCATTCCTGAATTTTGACTTTAATTCTGGAATGCTTTTCATTCCGGAATGCTGTCTTTCATTCTGCAGATCTGCTTTTCATTCTGTTATGCTGACTTCTGTTCTGGAATACTACTTCCACAATACAGACTGTTAATCGGGAATTCTGCCTATCATTCCAGAATACTGATGTCTATTCTGGAATGCTGCCACTTATTCTGGATTTCTGCCTTTCGTTCCTGAATTTTGATTTTAATTCTGGAATGCTTTTCATTCCGGAATGCTGTCTTTCATTCTGCAGATCTGCTCTTCATTCTGTTATGCTGACTTTTGTCCCGGAATGTTGGCCTTCCATTCCGGAATGCTAACTTCCATTCCCGAGTACTGGACATCATCTCAAGGCATCACAATAGTCAGAATGATTCATCATGCGGGGACCGTGAATGCAGATGAAAAATCTCATCTCTGGCTTGACTTGTTGAGATAGCATAGAGACACTCAGTCTGTCAACATCAGTGTCAGTGAAGATTTCAGATTGTTTATGAAGTGTTCATTCTGGAGCTTTTCCAAATTTGTTGTGGACAGCACGCTGTTCATGTCAGGATGGCCGAGCGGTCCAAGGCGCTGCGTTCAGGTCGCAGTCTCCACTAGAGGCGTGGGTTCAAATCCCACTCCTGACAGGAGCAATAAGTTTTCCTTTAAGAAATTGACTGACTGAGAATCTAACCCAGACCACATAAGCCGTTTGGATGATTTCATGTGTTATTATAATATTAAAGGTAACAGCTGAGACATTACACAAAACCTTCAGGGGTTCTTCCTGTTGTTTCTTGCCACTGTTGCTCTTAAGGAGGTGCAGTCTCTGGCTCCGATTGGATGACATCACAGGCCGCTGTCAGGTTAGTGGTTTAATTCTGGAATTGTGTCTACCATTCCGGAATCCTTTCATCATTCTGGAATGGATAGACATCTATTCTGGCATGCTGCCGCTCATTCTAGATTTCTGCCTGTCATTAGGCAATTCTTTCTTTCATTCCGGAATGAAAATGCTGTCTTTCATTCTGCAAATCTGCTCTGCATTCTGTTATGCTGACTTCTGTTCCGGAATGCTGACCTCTGTTCCACAATACAGACTGTTAATCGGGAATTCTGCCTATCATTCCGAAATACTGATGTCTATTCTGGAATGCTGCCACTTATTCTGGATTTCTCCCTTTCATTCCTGAATTTTGACTTTAATTCTGGAATGCTTTTCATTCCGGAATGCTGTCTTTCATTCTGCAGATCTGCTTTTCATTCTGTTATGCTGACTTCTGTTCTGGAATACTACTTCCACAATACAGACTGTTAATCGGGAATTCTGCCTATCATTCCAGAATACTGATGTCTATTCTGGAATGCTGCCACTTATTCTGGATTTCTGCCTTTCGTTCCTGAATTTTGATTTTAATTCTGGAATGCTTTTCATTCCGGAATGCTGTCTTTCATTCTGCAGATCTGCTCTTCATTCTGTTATGCTGACTTTTGTCCCGGAATGTTGGCCTTCCATTCCGGAATGCTAACTTCCATTCCCGAGTACTGGACATCATCTCAAGGCATCACAATAGTCAGAATGATTCATCATGCGGGGACCGTGAATGCAGATGAAAAATCTCATCTCTGGCTTGACTTGTTGAGATAGCATAGAGACACTCAGTCTGTCAACATCAGTGTCAGTGAAGATTTCAGATTGTTTATGAAGTGTTCATTCTGGAGCTTTTCCAAATTTGTTGTGGACAGCACACTGTTCATGTCAGGATGGCCGAGCGGTCCAAGGCGCTGCGTTCAGGTCGCAGTCTCCACTGGAGGCGTGGGTTCAAATCCCACTCCTGACAGGAGCAGTAAGTTATCCTTTAAGAAATTGACTGACTGAGAATCTAACCCAGACCACATAAGCCGTTTGGATGATTTCATGTGTTATTATAATATTAAAGGTAACAGCTGAGACATTACACAAAACCTTCAGGGGTTCTTCCTGTTGTTTCTTGCCACTGTTGCTCTTAAGGAGGTGCAGTCTCTGGCTCCGATTGGATGACATCACAGGCCGCTGTCAGGTTAGTGGTTTAATTCTGGAATTGTGTCTACCATTCCGGAATCCTTTCATCATTCTGGAATGGATAGACATCTATTCTGGCATGCTGCCGCTCATTCTAGATTTCTGCCTGTCATTAGGCAATTCTTTCTTTCATTCCGGAATGAAAATGCTGTCTTTCATTCTGCAAATCTGCTCTGCATTCTGTTATGCTGACTTCTGTTCCGGAATGCTGACCTCTGTTCCACAATACAGACTTGTTAATCGGGAATTCTGCCTATCATTCCGAAATACTGATGTCTATTCTGGAATGCTGCCACTTATTCTGGATTTCTCCCTTTCATTCCTGAATTTTGACTTTAATTCTGGAATGCTTTTCATTCCGGAATGCTGTCTTTCATTCTGCAGATCTGCTTTTCATTCTGTTATGCTGACTTCTGTTCTGGAATACTACTTCCACAATACAGACTGTTAATCGGGAATTCTGCCTATCATTCCAGAATACTGATGTCTATTCTGGAATGCTGCCACTTATTCTGGATTTCTGCCTTTCGTTCCTGAATTTTGATTTTAATTCTGGAATGCTTTTCATTCCGGAATGCTGTCTTTCATTCTGCAGATCTGCTCTTCATTCTGTTATGCTGACTTTTGTCCCGGAATGTTGGCCTTCCATTCCGGAATGCTAACTTCCATTCCCGAGTACTGGACATCATCTCAAGGCATCACAATAGTCAGAATGATTCATCATGCGGGGACCGTGAATGCAGATGAAAAATCTCATCTCTGGCTTGACTTGTTGAGATAGCATAGAGACACTCAGTCTGTCAACATCAGTGTCAGTGAAGATTTCAGATTGTTTATGAAGTGTTCATTCTGGAGCTTTTCCAAATTTGTTGTGGACAGCACACTGTTCATGTCAGGATGGCCGAGCGGTCCAAGGCGCTGCGTTAAGGTCGCAGTCTCCACTGGAGGCGTGGGTTCAAATCCCACTCCTGACAGGAGCAGTAAGTTATCCTTTAAGAAATTGACTGACTGAGAATCTAACCCAGACCACATAAGCCGTTTGGATGATTTCATGTGTTATTATAATATTAAAGGTAACAGCTGAGACATTACACAAAACCTTCAGGGGTTCTTCCTGTTGTTTCTTGCCACTGTTGCTCTTAAGGAGGTGCAGTCTCTGGCTCCGATTGGATGACATCACAGGCCGCTGTCAGGTTAGTGGTTTAATTCTGGAATTGTGTCTACCATTCCGGAATCCTTTCATCATTCTGGAATGGATAGACATCTATTCTGGCATGCTGCCGCTCATTCTAGATTTCTGCCTGTCATTAGGCAATTCTTTCTTTCATTCCGGAATGAAAATGCTGTCTTTCATTCTGCAAATCTGCTCTGCATTCTGTTATGCTGACTTCTGTTCCGGAATGCTGACCTCTGTTCCACAATACAGACTGTTAATCGGGAATTCTGCCTATCATTCCGAAATACTGATGTCTATTCTGGAATGCTGCCACTTATTCTGGATTTCTCCCTTTCATTCCTGAATTTTGACTTTAATTCTGGAATGCTTTTCATTCCGGAATGCTGTCTTTCATTCTGCAGATCTGCTTTTCATTCTGTTATGCTGACTTCTGTTCTGGAATACTACTTCCACAATACAGACTGTTAATCGGGAATTCTGCCTATCATTCCAGAATACTGATGTCTATTCTGGAATGCTGCCACTTATTCTGGATTTCTGCCTTTCGTTCCTGAATTTTGATTTTAATTCTGGAATGCTTTTCATTCCGGAATGCTGTCTTTCATTCTGCAGATCTGCTCTTCATTCTGTTATGCTGACTTTTGTCCCGGAATGTTGGCCTTCCATTCCGGAATGCTAACTTCCATTCCCGAGTACTGGACATCATCTCAAGGCATCACAATAGTCAGAATGATTCATCATGCGGGGACCGTGAATGCAGATGAAAAATCTCATCTCTGGCTTGACTTGTTGAGATAGCATAGAGACACTCAGTCTGTCAACATCAGTGTCAGTGAAGATTTCAGATTGTTTATGAAGTGTTCATTCTGGAGCTTTTCCAAATTTGTTGTGGACAGCACACTGTTCATGTCAGGATGGCCGAGCGGTCCAAGGCGCTGCGTTAAGGTCGCAGTCTCCACTGGAGGCGTGGGTTCAAATCCCACTCCTGACAGGAGCAGTAAGTTATCCTTTAAGAAATTGACTGACTGAGAATCTAACCCAGACCACATAAGCCGTTTGGATGATTTCATGTGTTATTATAATATTAAAGGTAACAGCTGAGACATTACACAAAACCTTCAGGGGTTCTTCCTGTTGTTTCTTGCCACTGTTGCTCTTAAGGAGGTGCAGTCTCTGGCTCCGATTGGATGACATCACAGGCCGCTGTCAGGTTAGTGGTTTAATTCTGGAATTGTGTCTACCATTCCGGAATCCTTTCATCATTCTGGAATGGATAGACATCTATTCTGGCATGCTGCCGCTCATTCTAGATTTCTGCCTGTCATTAGGCAATTCTTTCTTTCATTCCGGAATGAAAATGCTGTCTTTCATTCTGCAAATCTGCTCTGCATTCTGTTATGCTGACTTCTGTTCCGGAATGCTGACCTCTGTTCCACAATACAGACTGTTAATCGGGAATTCTGCCTATCATTCCGAAATACTGATGTCTATTCTGGAATGCTGCCACTTATTCTGGATTTCTCCCTTTCATTCCTGAATTTTGACTTTAATTCTGGAATGCTTTTCATTCCGGAATGCTGTCTTTCATTCTGCAGATCTGCTTTTCATTCTGTTATGCTGACTTCTGTTCTGGAATACTACTTCCACAATACAGACTGTTAATCGGGAATTCTGCCTATCATTCCAGAATACTGATGTCTATTCTGGAATGCTGCCACTTATTCTGGATTTCTGCCTTTCGTTCCTGAATTTTGATTTTAATTCTGGAATGCTTTTCATTCCGGAATGCTGTCTTTCATTCTGCAGATCTGCTCTTCATTCTGTTATGCTGACTTTTGTCCCGGAATGTTGGCCTTCCATTCCGGAATGCTAACTTCCATTCCCGAGTACTGGACATCATCTCAAGGCATCACAATAGTCAGAATGATTCATCATGCGGGGACCGTGAATGCAGATGAAAAATCTCATCTCTGGCTTGACTTGTTGAGATAGCATAGAGACACTCAGTCTGTCAACATCAGTGTCAGTGAAGATTTCAGATTGTTTATGAAGTGTTCATTCTGGAGCTTTTCCAAATTTGTTGTGGACAGCACACTGTTCATGTCAGGATGGCCGAGCGGTCCAAGGCGCTGCGTTAAGGTCGCAGTCTCCACTGGAGGCGTGGGTTCAAATCCCACTCCTGACAGGAGCAGTAAGTTATCCTTTAAGAAATTGACTGACTGAGAATCTAACCCAGACCACATAAGCCGTTTGGATGATTTCATGTGTTATTATAATATTAAAGGTAACAGCTGAGACATTACACAAAACCTTCAGGGGTTCTTCCTGTTGTTTCTTGCCACTGTTGCTCTTAAGGAGGTGCAGTCTCTGGCTCCGATTGGATGACATCACAGGCCGCTGTCAGGTTAGTGGTTTAATTCTGGAATTGTGTCTACCATTCCGGAATCCTTTCATCATTCTGGAATGGATAGACATCTATTCTGGCATGCTGCCGCTCATTCTAGATTTCTGCCTGTCATTAGGCAATTCTTTCTTTCATTCCGGAATGAAAATGCTGTCTTTCATTCTGCAAATCTGCTCTGCATTCTGTTATGCTGACTTCTGTTCCGGAATGCTGACCTCTGTTCCACAATACAGACTGTTAATCGGGAATTCTGCCTATCATTCCGAAATACTGATGTCTATTCTGGAATGCTGCCACTTATTCTGGATTTCTCCCTTTCATTCCTGAATTTTGACTTTAATTCTGGAATGCTTTTCATTCCGGAATGCTGTCTTTCATTCTGCAGATCTGCTTTTCATTCTGTTATGCTGACTTCTGTTCTGGAATACTACTTCCACAATACAGACTGTTAATCGGGAATTCTGCCTATCATTCCAGAATACTGATGTCTATTCTGGAATGCTGCCACTTATTCTGGATTTCTGCCTTTCGTTCCTGAATTTTGATTTTAATTCTGGAATGCTTTTCATTCCGGAATGCTGTCTTTCATTCTGCAGATCTGCTCTTCATTCTGTTATGCTGACTTTTGTCCCGGAATGTTGGCCTTCCATTCCGGAATGCTAACTTCCATTCCCGAGTACTGGACATCATCTCAAGGCATCACAATAGTCAGAATGATTCATCATGCGGGGACCGTGAATGCAGATGAAAAATCTCATCTCTGGCTTGACTTGTTGAGATAGCATAGAGACACTCAGTCTGTCAACATCAGTGTCAGTGAAGATTTCAGATTGTTTATGAAGTGTTCATTCTGGAGCTTTTCCAAATTTGTTGTGGACAGCACACTGTTCATGTCAGGATGGCCGAGCGGTCCAAGGCGCTGCGTTAAGGTCGCAGTCTCCACTGGAGGCGTGGGTTCAAATCCCACTCCTGACAGGAGCAGTAAGTTATCCTTTAAGAAATTGACTGACTGAGAATCTAACCCAGACCACATAAGCCGTTTGGATGATTTCATGTGTTATTATAATATTAAAGGTAACAGCTGAGACATTACACAAAACCTTCAGGGGTTCTTCCTGTTGTTTCTTGCCACTGTTGCTCTTAAGGAGGTGCAGTCTCTGGCTCAGAAATACTGATGTCTATTCTGGAATGCTGCCACTTATTCTGGATTTCTCTCTTTCATTCCTGAATTTTGACTTTAATTCTGGAATGCTTTTCATTCCGGAATGCTGTCTTTCATTCTGCAGATCTGCTTTTCTGCAGATCTGCTTTTCATTCTGTTATGCTGACTTCTGTTCTGGAATACTGACCTCTGTTCCACAATACAGACTGTTAATCGGGAATTCTGCCTATCATTCCAGAATACTGATGTCTATTCTGGAATGCTGCCACTTATTCTGGATTTCTGCCTTTCGTTCCTGAATTTTGATTTTAATTCTGGAATGCTTTTCATTCCGGAATGCTGTCTTTCATTCTGCAGATCTGCTCTTCATTCTGTTATGCTGACTTTTGTCCCGGAATGTTGGCCTTCCATTCCGGAATGCTAACTTCCATTCCCGAGTACTGGACATCATCTCAAGGCATCACAATAGTCAGAATGATTCATCATGCGGGGACCGTGAATGCAGATGAAAAATCTCATCTCTGGCTTGACTTGTTGAGATAGCATAGAGACACTCAGTCTGTCAACATCAGTGTCAGTGAAGATTTCAGATTGTTTATAAAGTGTTCATTCTGGAGCTTTTGGTGGTTTAATTCTGGAATTGTGTCTACCATTCCGGAATCCTTTCATCATTCTGGAATGGATAGACATCTATTCTGGCATGCTGCCGCTCATTCTAGATTTCTGCCTTTCATTAGGCAATTCTTTCTTTCATTCCGGAATGAAAATGCTGTCTTTCATTCTGCAAATCTGCTCTGCATTCTGTTATGCTGACTTCTGTTCCGGAATGCTGACCTCTGTTCCACAATACAGACTGTTAATCGGGAATTCTGCCTATCATTCCGAAATACTGATGTCTATTCTGGAATGCTGCCACTTATTCTGGATTTCTCCCTTTCATTCCTGAATTTTGACTTTAATTCTGGAATGCTTTTCATTCCGGAATGCTGTCTTTCATTCTGCAGATCTGCTTTTCATTCTGTTATGCTGACTTCTGTTCTGGAATACTACTTCCACAATACAGACTGTTAATCGGGAATTCTGCCTATCATTCCAGAATACTGATGTCTATTCTGGAATGCTGCCACTTATTCTGGATTTCTGCCTTTCGTTCCTGAATTTTGATTTTAATTCTGGAATGCTTTTCATTCCGGAATGCTGTCTTTCATTCTGCAGATCTGCTCTTCATTCTGTTATGCTGACTTTTGTCCCGGAATGTTGGCCTTCCATTCCGGAATGCTAACTTCCATTCCCGAGTACTGGACATCATCTCAAGGCATCACAATAGTCAGAATGATTCATCATGCGGGGACCGTGAATGCAGATGAAAAATCTCATCTCTGGCTTGACTTGTTGAGATAGCATAGAGACACTCAGTCTGTCAACATCAGTGTCAGTGAAGATTTCAGATTGTTTATGAAGTGTTCATTCTGGAGCTTTTCCAAATTTGTTGTGGACAGCACGCTGTTCATGTCAGGATGGCCGAGCGGTCCAAGGCGCTGCGTTCAAGCTGGGGAACATTCGTCCGTCTAAGATGGGGAAGAAGGGGGGAGAAGGGGGGAAAAGAAAAGAAGAGGAAAAAGAGGGGAAAAAGGGAAAAATGAAAAAAGAAAGGAAAGTTGTGGAAACATCTCTAATTTATGTACGTATTTCAGGATGCAGAAACTCAAATTGACACTTTTAGGATTTTACTGTGGACCACAGCTTGGATTCGAACCGGCGACCACAGGAATGCTAGTGTTGATCTGCATCTGCTACATTTTTGGCATCATTTTTACAAATGGACATATGGATAAACGTTTTAACAGTCTGCCTAAAGTAAACGGAGTGTTACTATTAAGCAGGGACTCTCCTGTGTTGTACTCTATTTACCTTTGTTGCATAATACAGACCACAGACACTTGAAATGAGACTGTTTCGGGTTTATTAACTCAAAATCATATTTTCTTACATCCCAAATAACGCTGTAATCCGACCCATATTTACAAATAAATGTCCCTTCAGTCCCGATCAAAAAGTAACAGGCAAACAGACGAACAAACAAAAAACTCCTCCTGGTGAACCCCACGCGGGATCCTCTCTCTCCCTGGGCGATCCTTGTCCATAAAAAAATGGTTATTGTCCGTACTTTTTTTTTCGCGTCACGGGTCCCTCTTACTCTCCCCGTTTTCCCGTTTTCCTTCACCTGTCTGCCACCGCTGTCCTTGGCGTCTCTCCTCCCCTGATGACAGTCCTTCGTCTCCTTTCACTCACAGCATGTCAGCTGGCAAAATAGATCACCCGACCCCCGCTGTCCTCACAACAGTATAAAATAAAATATTACAAAGAATGCCGTCGCCTTGAGCGGCCTTTCTCTATAGGTAATAGGCATTAAGGGACAATGTTTATTTACAGGAAGACATTTCTATATGGCAATACACCATAAAATCTAAATAAAAAAAAATACTTATGTGGTAGTGCTACAACGTGGGTGGAAATACTTTGATTCTCAGGTTTGGTGTTTAAACACTGCACCTTAAATAACATTAGTAAGCACCGAGTGGCAAAACAAAATCCACTTTGTGTAACGGCCGTAACTCAACAAATCTATCAATCTATAAAAACGTCAACACAGTACAAGAGTTTACATCACACACAAACTTAAACTAGTGTCACACGGCGCTGTAGCAAGTGTTTAATTACCGTACCGACTGTTTTTCTCGCTAGCTAGTGCAGAATGAATGACGACCGGTATGCGCCATACTGATTCTCTGCTCCAACATTTGTCCGCTGTGATTGGTCAAATGTTGGAAATGTTGGACAGTGGGGAAGAAATCCGCTAGCTGATTGGGTGCACCTCCAGCAATTGAAGGCTTGTGATTGGCTCTTGTGTCCAACATTTTCCAACATTGTACGGACGATCCTTCGCCAGCTGGCGTTCAGGTCGCAGTCTCCACTGGAGGCGTGGGTTCAAATCCCACTCCTGACAGGAGCAATAAGTTTTCCTTTAAGAAATTGACTGACTGAGAATCTAACCCAGACCACATAAGCCGTTTGGATGATTTCATGTGTTATTATAATATTAAAGGTAACAGCTGAGACATTACACAAAACCTTCAGGGGTTCTTCCTGTTGTTTCTTGCCACTGTTGCTCTTAAGGAGGTGCAGTCTCTGGCTCCGATTGGATGACATCACAGGCCGCTGTCAGGTTAGTGGTTTAATTCTGGAATTGTGTCTACCATTCCGGAATCCTTTCATCATTCTGGAATGGATAGACATCTATTCTGGCATGCTGCCGCTCATTCTAGATTTCTGCCTGTCATTAGGCAATTCTTTCTTTCATTCCGGAATGAAAATGCTGTCTTTCATTCTGCAAATCTGCTCTGCATTCTGTTATGCTGACTTCTGTTCCGGAATGCTGACCTCTGTTCCACAATACAGACTGTTAATCGGGAATTCTGCCTATCATTCCGAAATACTGATGTCTATTCTGGAATGCTGCCACTTATTCTGGATTTCTCCCTTTCATTCCTGAATTTTGACTTTAATTCTGGAATGCTTTTCATTCCGGAATGCTGTCTTTCATTCTGCAGATCTGCTTTTCATTCTGTTATGCTGACTTCTGTTCTGGAATACTACTTCCACAATACAGACTGTTAATCGGGAATTCTGCCTATCATTCCAGAATACTGATGTCTATTCTGGAATGCTGCCACTTATTCTGGATTTCTGCCTTTCGTTCCTGAATTTTGATTTTAATTCTGGAATGCTTTTCATTCCGGAATGCTGTCTTTCATTCTGCAGATCTGCTTTTCATTCTGTTATGCTGACTTTTGTCCCGGAATGTTGGCCTTCCATTCCGGAATGCTAACTTCCATTCCCGAGTACTGGACATCATCTCAAGGCATCACAATAGTCAGAATGATTCATCATGCGGGGACCGTGAATGCAGATGAAAAATCTCATCTCTGGCTTGACTTGTTGAGATAGCATAGAGACACTCAGTCTGTCAACATCAGTGTCAGTGAAGATTTCAGATTGTTTATGAAGTGTTCATTCTGGAGCTTTTCCAAATTTGTTGTGGACAGCACACTGTTCGTGTCAGGATGGCCGAGCGGTCCAAGGCGCTGCGTTAAGGTCGCAGTCTCCACTGGAGGCGTGGGTTCAAATCCCACTCCTGACAGGAGCAGTAAGTTATCCTTTAAGAAATTGACTGACTGAGAATCTAACCCAGACCACATAAGCCGTTTGGATGATTTCATGTGTTATTATAATATTAAAGGTAACAGCTGAGACATTACACAAAACCTTCAGGGGTTCTTCCTGTTGTTTCTTGCCACTGTTGCTCTTAAGGAGGTGCAGTCTCTGGCTCAGAAATACTGATGTCTATTCTGGAATGCTGCCACTTATTCTGGATTTCTCCCTTTCATTCCTGAATTTTGACTTTAATTCTGGAATGCTTTTCATTCCGGAATGCTGTCTTTCATTCTGCAGATCTGCTTTTCTGCAGATCTGCTTTTCATTCTGTTATGCTGACTTCTGTTCTGGAATACTGACCTCTGTTCCACAATACAGACTGTTAATCGGGAATTCTGCCTATCATTCCAGAATACTGATGTCTATTCTGGAATGCTGCCACTTATTCTGGATTTCTGCCTTTCGTTCCTGAATTTTGATTTTAATTCTGGAATGCTTTTCATTCCGGAATGCTGTCTTTCATTCTGCAGATCTGCTCTTCATTCTGTTATGCTGACTTTTGTCCCGGAATGTTGGCCTTCCATTCCGGAATGCTAACTTCCATTCCCGAGTACTGGACATCATCTCAAGGCATCACAATAGTCAGAATGATTCATCATGCGGGGACCGTGAATGCAGATGAAAAATCTCATCTCTGGCTTGACTTGTTGAGATAGCATAGAGACACTCAGTCTGTCAACATCAGTGTCAGTGAAGATTTCAGATTGTTTATAAAGTGTTCATTCTGGAGCTTTTGGTGGTTTAATTCTGGAATTGTGTCTACCATTCCGGAATCCTTTCATCATTCTGGAATGGATAGACATCTATTATGGCATGCTGCCGCTCATTCTAGATTTCTGCCTTTCATTAGGCAATTCTTTCTTTCATTCCGGAATGAAAATGCTGTCTTTCATTCTGCAAATCTGCTCTGCATTCTGTTATGCTGACTTCTGTTCCGGAATGCTGACCTCTGTTCCACAATACAGACTGTTAATCGGGAATTCTGCCTATCATTCCGAAATACTGATGTCTATTCTGGAATGCTGCCACTTATTCTGGATTTCTCCCTTTCATTCCTGAATTTTGACTTTAATTCTGGAATGCTTTTCATTCCGGAATGCTGTCTTTCATTCTGCAGATCTGCTTTTCATTCTGTTATGCTGACTTCTGTTCTGGAATACTACTTCCACAATACAGACTGTTAATCGGGAATTCTGCCTATCATTCCAGAATACTGATGTCTATTCTGGAATGCTGCCACTTATTCTGGATTTCTGCCTTTCGTTCCTGAATTTTGATTTTAATTCTGGAATGCTTTTCATTCCGGAATGCTGTCTTTCATTCTGCAGATCTGCTCTTCATTCTGTTATGCTGACTTTTGTCCCGGAATGTTGCCTTCCATTCCGGAATGCTAACTTCCATTCCCGAGTACTGGACATCATCTCAAGGCATCACAATAGTCAGAATGATTCATCATGCGGGGACCGTGAATGCAGATGAAAAATCTCATCTCTGGCTTGACTTGTTGAGATAGCATAGAGACACTCAGTCTGTCAACATCAGTGTCAGTGAAGATTTCAGATTGTTTATGAAGTGTTCATTCTGGAGCTTTTCCAAATTTGTTGTGGACAGCACACTGTTCGTGTCAGGATGGCCGAGCAGTCCAAGGCGCTGCGTTAAGGTCGCAGTCTCCACTGGAGGCGTGGGTTCAAATCCCACTCCTGACAGGAGCAGTAAGTTATCCTTTAAGAAATTGACTGACTGAGAATCTAACCCAGACCACATAAGCCGTTTGGATGATTTCATGTGTTATTATAATATTAAAGGTAACAGCTGAGACATTACACAAAACCTTCAGGGGTTCTTCCTGTTGTTTCTTGCCACTGTTGCTCTTAAGGAGGTGCAGTCTCTGGCTCCGATTGGATGACATCACAGGCCGCTGTCAGGTTAGTGGTTTAATTCTGGAATTGTGTCTACCATTCCGGAATCCTTTCATCATTCTGGAATGGATAGACATCTATTCTGGCATGCTGCCGCTCATTCTAGATTTCTGCCTGTCATTAGGCAATTCTTTCTTTCATTCCGGAATGAAAATGCTGTCTTTCATTCTGCAAATCTGCTCTGCATTCTGTTATGCTGACTTCTGTTCCGGAATGCTGACCTCTGTTCCACAATACAGACTGTTAATCGGGAATTCTGCCTATCATTCCGAAATACTGATGTCTATTCTGGAATGCTGCCACTTATTCTGGATTTCTCCCTTTCATTCCTGAATTTTGACTTTAATTCTGGAATGCTTTTCATTCCGGAATGCTGTCTTTCATTCTGCAGATCTGCTTTTCATTCTGTTATGCTGACTTCTGTTCTGGAATACTACTTCCACAATACAGACTGTTAATCGGGAATTCTGCCTATCATTCCAGAATACTGATGTCTATTCTGGAATGCTGCCACTTATTCTGGATTTCTGCCTTTCGTTCCTGAATTTTGATTTTAATTCTGGAATGCTTTTCATTCCGGAATGCTGTCTTTCATTCTGCAGATCTGCTCTTCATTCTGTTATGCTGACTTTTGTCCCGGAATGTTGGCCTTCCATTCCGGAATGCTAACTTCCATTCCCGAGTACTGGACATCATCTCAAGGCATCACAATAGTCAGAATGATTCATCATGCGGGGACCGTGAATGCAGATGAAAAATCTCATCTCTGGCTTGACTTGTTGAGATAGCATAGAGACACTCAGTCTGTCAACATCAGTGTCAGTGAAGATTTCAGATTGTTTATGAAGTGTTCATTCTGGAGCTTTTCCAAATTTGTTGTGGACAGCACACTGTTCATGTCAGGATGGCCGAGCGGTCCAAGGCGCTGCGTTAAGGTCGCAGTCTCCACTGGAGGCGTGGGTTCAAATCCCACTCCTGACAGGAGCAGTAAGTTATCCTTTAAGAAATTGACTGACTGAGAATCTAACCCAGACCACATAAGCCGTTTGGATGATTTCATGTGTTATTATAATATTAAAGGTAACAGCTGAGACATTACACAAAACCTTCAGGGGTTCTTCCTGTTGTTTCTTGCCACTGTTGCTCTTAAGGAGGTGCAGTCTCTGGCTCCGATTGGATGACATCACAGGCCGCTGTCAGGTTAGTGGTTTAATTCTGGAATTGTGTCTACCATTCCGGAATCCTTTCATCATTCTGGAATGGATAGACATCTATTCTGGCATGCTGCCGCTCATTCTAGATTTCTGCCTGTCATTAGGCAATTCTTTCTTTCATTCCGGAATGAAAATGCTGTCTTTCATTCTGCAAATCTGCTCTGCATTCTGTTATGCTGACTTCTGTTCCGGAATGCTGACCTCTGTTCCACAATACAGACTGTTAATCGGGAATTCTGCCTATCATTCCGAAATACTGATGTCTATTCTGGAATGCTGCCACTTATTCTGGATTTCTCCCTTTCATTCCTGAATTTTGACTTTAATTCTGGAATGCTTTTCATTCCGGAATGCTGTCTTTCATTCTGCAGATCTGCTTTTCATTCTGTTATGCTGACTTCTGTTCTGGAATACTACTTCCACAATACAGACTGTTAATCGGGAATTCTGCCTATCATTCCAGAATACTGATGTCTATTCTGGAATGCTGCCACTTATTCTGGATTTCTGCCTTTCGTTCCTGAATTTTGATTTTAATTCTGGAATGCTTTTCATTCCGGAATGCTGTCTTTCATTCTGCAGATCTGCTCTTCATTCTGTTATGCTGACTTTTGTCCCGGAATGTTGGCCTTCCATTCCGGAATGCTAACTTCCATTCCCGAGTACTGGACATCATCTCAAGGCATCACAATAGTCAGAATGATTCATCATGCGGGGACCGTGAATGCAGATGAAAAATCTCATCTCTGGCTTGACTTGTTGAGATAGCATAGAGACACTCAGTCTGTCAACATCAGTGTCAGTGAAGATTTCAGATTGTTTATGAAGTGTTCATTCTGGAGCTTTTCCAAATTTGTTGTGGACAGCACACTGTTCATGTCAGGATGGCCGAGCGGTCCAAGGCGCTGCGTTAAGGTCGCAGTCTCCACTGGAGGCGTGGGTTCAAATCCCACTCCTGACAGGAGCAGTAAGTTATCCTTTAAGAAATTGACTGACTGAGAATCTAACCCAGACCACATAAGCCGTTTGGATGATTTCATGTGTTATTATAATATTAAAGGTAACAGCTGAGACATTACACAAAACCTTCAGGGGTTCTTCCTGTTGTTTCTTGCCACTGTTGCTCTTAAGGAGGTGCAGTCTCTGGCTCCGATTGGATGACATCACAGGCCGCTGTCAGGTTAGTGGTTTAATTCTGGAATTGTGTCTACCATTCCGGAATCCTTTCATCATTCTGGAATGGATAGACATCTATTCTGGCATGCTGCCGCTCATTCTAGATTTCTGCCTGTCATTAGGCAATTCTTTCTTTCATTCCGGAATGAAAATGCTGTCTTTCATTCTGCAAATCTGCTCTGCATTCTGTTATGCTGACTTCTGTTCCGGAATGCTGACCTCTGTTCCACAATACAGACTGTTAATCGGGAATTCTGCCTATCATTCCGAAATACTGATGTCTATTCTGGAATGCTGCCACTTATTCTGGATTTCTCCCTTTCATTCCTGAATTTTGACTTTAATTCTGGAATGCTTTTCATTCCGGAATGCTGTCTTTCATTCTGCAGATCTGCTTTTCATTCTGTTATGCTGACTTCTGTTCTGGAATACTACTTCCACAATACAGACTGTTAATCGGGAATTCTGCCTATCATTCCAGAATACTGATGTCTATTCTGGAATGCTGCCACTTATTCTGGATTTCTGCCTTTCGTTCCTGAATTTTGATTTTAATTCTGGAATGCTTTTCATTCCGGAATGCTGTCTTTCATTCTGCAGATCTGCTTTTCATTCTGTTATGCTGACTTTTGTCCCGGAATGTTGGCCTTCCATTCCGGAATGCTAACTTCCATTCCCGAGTACTGGACATCATCTCAAGGCATCACAATAGTCAGAATGATTCATCATGCGGGGACCGTGAATGCAGATGAAAAATCTCATCTCTGGCTTGACTTGTTGAGATAGCATAGAGACACTCAGTCTGTCAACATCAGTGTCAGTGAAGATTTCAGATTGTTTATAAAGTGTTCATTCTGGAGCTTTTGGTGGTTTAATTCTGGAATTGTGTCTACCATTCCGGAATCCTTTCATCATTCTGGAATGGATAGACATCTATTCTGGCATGCTGCCGCTCATTCTAGATTTCTGCCTTTCATTAGGCAATTCTTTCTTTCATTCCGGAATGAAAATGCTGTCTTTCATTCTGCAAATCTGCTCTGCATTCTGTTATGCTGACTTCTGTTCCGGAATGCTGACCTCTGTTCCACAATACAGACTGTTAATCGGGAATTCTGCCTATCATTCCGAAATACTGATGTCTATTCTGGAATGCTGCCACTTATTCTGGATTTCTCCCTTTCATTCCTGAATTTTGACTTTAATTCTGGAATGCTTTTCATTCCGGAATGCTGTCTTTCATTCTGCAGATCTGCTTTTCATTCTGTTATGCTGACTTCTGTTCTGGAATACTACTTCCACAATACAGACTGTTAATCGGGAATTCTGCCTATCATTCCAGAATACTGATGTCTATTCTGGAATGCTGCCACTTATTCTGGATTTCTGCCTTTCGTTCCTGAATTTTGATTTTAATTCTGGAATGCTTTTCATTCCGGAATGCTGTCTTTCATTCTGCAGATCTGCTCTTCATTCTGTTATGCTGACTTTTGTCCCGGAATGTTGGCCTTCCATTCCGGAATGCTAACTTCCATTCCCGAGTACTGGACATCATCTCAAGGCATCACAATAGTCAGAATGATTCATCATGCGGGGACCGTGAATGCAGATGAAAAATCTCATCTCTGGCTTGACTTGTTGAGATAGCATAGAGACACTCAGTCTGTCAACATCAGTGTCAGTGAAGATTTCAGATTGTTTATGAAGTGTTCATTCTGGAGCTTTTCCAAATTTGTTGTGGACAGCACGCTGTTCATGTCAGGATGGCCGAGCGGTCCAAGGCGCTGCGTTCAGGTCGCAGTCTCCACTGGAGGCGTGGGTTCAAATCCCACTCCTGACAGGAGCAATAAGTTTTCCTTTAAGAAATTGACTGACTGAGAATCTAACCCAGACCACATAAGCCGTTTGGATGATTTCATGTGTTATTATAATATTAAAGGTAACAGCTGAGACATTACACAAAACCTTCAGGGGTTCTTCCTGTTGTTTCTTGCCACTGTTGCTCTTAAGGAGGTGCAGTCTCTGGCTCCGATTGGATGACATCACAGGCCGCTGTCAGGTTAGTGGTTTAATTCTGGAATTGTGTCTACCATTCCGGAATCCTTTCATCATTCTGGAATGGATAGACATCTATTCTGGCATGCTGCCGCTCATTCTAGATTTCTGCCTGTCATTAGGCAATTCTTTCTTTCATTCCGGAATGAAAATGCTGTCTTTCATTCTGCAAATCTGCTCTGCATTCTGTTATGCTGACTTCTGTTCCGGAATGCTGACCTCTGTTCCACAATACAGACTGTTAATCGGGAATTCTGCCTATCATTCCGAAATACTGATGTCTATTCTGGAATGCTGCCACTTATTCTGGATTTCTCCCTTTCATTCCTGAATTTTGACTTTAATTCTGGAATGCTTTTCATTCCGGAATGCTGTCTTTCATTCTGCAGATCTGCTTTTCATTCTGTTATGCTGACTTCTGTTCTGGAATACTACTTCCACAATACAGACTGTTAATCGGGAATTCTGCCTATCATTCCAGAATACTGATGTCTATTCTGGAATGCTGCCACTTATTCTGGATTTCTGCCTTTCGTTCCTGAATTTTGATTTTAATTCTGGAATGCTTTTCATTCCGGAATGCTGTCTTTCATTCTGCAGATCTGCTCTTCATTCTGTTATGCTGACTTTTGTCCCGGAATGTTGGCCTTCCATTCCGGAATGCTAACTTCCATTCCCGAGTACTGGACATCATCTCAAGGCATCACAATAGTCAGAATGATTCATCATGCGGGGACCGTGAATGCAGATGAAAAATCTCATCTCTGGCTTGACTTGTTGAGATAGCATAGAGACACTCAGTCTGTCAACATCAGTGTCAGTGAAGATTTCAGATTGTTTATGAAGTGTTCATTCTGGAGCTTTTCCAAATTTGTTGTGGACAGCACACTGTTCGTGTCAGGATGGCCGAGCGGTCCAAGGCGCTGCGTTAAGGTCGCAGTCTCCACTGGAGGCGTGGGTTCAAATCCCACTCCTGACAGGAGCAGTAAATTATCCTTTAAGAAATTGACTGACTGAGAATCTAACCCAGACCACATAAGCCGTTTGGATGATTTCATGTGTTATTATAATATTAAAGGTAACAGCTGAGACATTACACAAAACCTTCAGGGGTTCTTCCTGTTGTTTCTTGCCACTGTTGCTCTTAAGGAGGTGCAGTCTCTGGCTCAGAAATACTGATGTCTATTCTGGAATGCTGCCACTTATTCTGGATTTCTCCCTTTCATTCCTGAATTTTGACTTTAATTCTGGAATGCTTTTCATTCCGGAATGCTGTCTTTCATTCTGCAGATCTGCTTTTCATTCTGTTATGCTGACTTCTGTTCTGGAATACTACTTCCACAATACAGACTGTTAATCGGGAATTCTGCCTATCATTCCAGAATACTGATGTCTATTCTGGAATGCTGCCACTTATTCTGGATTTCTGCCTTTCGTTCCTGAATTTTGATTTTAATTCTGGAATGCTTTTCATTCCGGAATGCTGTCTTTCATTCTGCAGATCTGCTTTTCATTCTGTTATGCTGACTTTTGTCCCGGAATGTTGCCTTCCATTCCGGAATGCTAACTTCCATTCCCGAGTACTGGACATCATCTCAAGGCATCACAATAGTCAGAATGATTCATCATGCGGGGACCGTGAATGCAGATGAAAAATCTCATCTCTGGCTTGACTTGTTGAGATAGCATAGAGACACTCAGTCTGTCAACATCAGTGTCAGTGAAGATTTCAGATTGTTTATGAAGTGTTCATTCTGGAGCTTTTCCAAATTTGTTGTGGACAGCACACTGTTCGTGTCAGGATGGCCGAGCGGTCCAAGGCGCTGCGTTAAGGTCACAGTCTCCACTGGAGGCGTGGGTTCAAATCCCACTCCTGACAGGAGCAGTAAGTTATCCTTTAAGAAATTGACTGACTGAGAATCTAACCCAGACCACATAAGCCGTTTGGATGATTTCATGTGTTATTATAATATTAAAGGTAACAGCTGAGACATTACACAAAACCTTCAGGGGTTCTTCCTGTTGTTTCTTGCCACTGTTGCTCTTAAGGAGGTGCAGTCTCTGGCTCAGAAATACTGATGTCTATTCTGGAATGCTGCCACTTATTCTGGATTTCTCCCTTTCATTCCTGAATTTTGACTTTAATTCTGGAATGCTTTTCATTCCGGAATGCTGTCTTTCATTCTGCAGATCTGCTTTTCTGCAGATCTGCTTTTCATTCTGTTATGCTGACTTCTGTTCTGGAATACTGACCTCTGTTCCACAATACAGACTGTTAATCGGGAATTCTGCCTATCATTCCAGAATACTGATGTCTATTCTGGAATGCTGCCACTTATTCTGGATTTCTGCCTTTCGTTCCTGAATTTTGATTTTAATTCTGGAATGCTTTTCATTCCGGAATGCTGTCTTTCATTCTGCAGATCTGCTCTTCATTCTGTTATGCTGACTTTTGTCCCGGAATGTTGGCCTTCCATTCCGGAATGCTAACTTCCATTCCCGAGTACTGGACATCATCTCAAGGCATCACAATAGTCAGAATGATTCATCATGCGGGGACCGTGAATGCAGATGAAAAATCTCATCTCTGGCTTGACTTGTTGAGATAGCATAGAGACACTCAGTCTGTCAACATCAGTGTCAGTGAAGATTTCAGATTGTTTATAAAGTGTTCATTCTGGAGCTTTTGGTGGTTTAATTCTGGAATTGTGTCTACCATTCCGGAATCCTTTCATCATTCTGGAATGGATAGACATCTATTATGGCATGCTGCCGCTCATTCTAGATTTCTGCCTTTCATTAGGCAATTCTTTCTTTCATTCCGGAATGAAAATGCTGTCTTTCATTCTGCAAATCTGCTCTGCATTCTGTTATGCTGACTTCTGTTCCGGAATGCTGACCTCTGTTCCACAATACAGACTGTTAATCGGGAATTCTGCCTATCATTCCGAAATACTGATGTCTATTCTGGAATGCTGCCACTTATTCTGGATTTCTCCCTTTCATTCCTGAATTTTGACTTTAATTCTGGAATGCTTTTCATTCCGGAATGCTGTCTTTCATTCTGCAGATCTGCTTTTCATTCTGTTATGCTGACTTCTGTTCTGGAATACTACTTCCACAATACAGACTGTTAATCGGGAATTCTGCCTATCATTCCAGAATACTGATGTCTATTCTGGAATGCTGCCACTTATTCTGGATTTCTGCCTTTCGTTCCTGAATTTTGATTTTAATTCTGGAATGCTTTTCATTCCGGAATGCTGTCTTTCATTCTGCAGATCTGCTTTTCATTCTGTTATGCTGACTTTTGTCCCGGAATGTTGCCTTCCATTCCGGAATGCTAACTTCCATTCCCGAGTACTGGACATCATCTCAAGGCATCACAATAGTCAGAATGATTCATCATGCGGGGACCGTGAATGCAGATGAAAAATCTCATCTCTGGCTTGACTTGTTGAGATAGCATAGAGACACTCAGTCTGTCAACATCAGTGTCAGTGAAGATTTCAGATTGTTTATGAAGTGTTCATTCTGGAGCTTTTCCAAATTTGTTGTGGACAGCACACTGTTCGTGTCAGGATGGCCGAGCAGTCCAAGGCGCTGCGTTAAGGTCGCAGTCTCCACTGGAGGCGTGGGTTCAAATCCCACTCCTGACAGGAGCAGTAAGTTATCCTTTAAGAAATTGACTGACTGAGAATCTAACCCAGACCACATAAGCCGTTTGGATGATTTCATGTGTTATTATAATATTAAAGGTAACAGCTGAGACATTACACAAAACCTTCAGGGGTTCTTCCTGTTGTTTCTTGCCACTGTTGCTCTTAAGGAGGTGCAGTCTCTGGCTCAGAAATACTGATGTCTATTCTGGAATGCTGCCACTTATTCTGGATTTCTCCCTTTCATTCCTGAATTTTGACTTTAATTCTGGAATGCTTTTCATTCCGGAATGCTGTCTTTCATTCTGCAGATCTGCTTTTCATTCTGTTATGCTGACTTCTGTTCTGGAATACTACTTCCACAATACAGACTGTTAATCGGGAATTCTGCCTATCATTCCAGAATACTGATGTCTATTCTGGAATGCTGCCACTTATTCTGGATTTCTGCCTTTCGTTCCTGAATTTTGATTTTAATTCTGGAATGCTTTTCATTCCGGAATGCTGTCTTTCATTCTGCAGATCTGCTTTTCATTCTGTTATGCTGACTTTTGTCCCGGAATGTTGCCTTCCATTCCGGAATGCTAACTTCCATTCCCGAGTACTGGACATCATCTCAAGGCATCACAATAGTCAGAATGATTCATCATGCGGGGACCGTGAATGCAGATGAAAAATCTCATCTCTGGCTTGACTTGTTGAGATAGCATAGAGACACTCAGTCTGTCAACATCAGTGTCAGTGAAGATTTCAGATTGTTTATGAAGTGTTCATTCTGGAGCTTTTCCAAATTTGTTGTGGACAGCACACTGTTCGTGTCAGGATGGCCGAGCGGTCCAAGGCGCTGCGTTAAGGTCGCAGTCTCCACTGGAGGCGTGGGTTCAAATCCCACTCCTGACAGGAGCAGTAAGTTATCCTTTAAGAAATTGACTGACTGAGAATCTAACCCAGACCACATAAGCCGTTTGGATGATTTCATGTGTTATTATAATATTAAAGGTAACAGCTGAGACATTACACAAAACCTTCAGGGGTTCTTCCTGTTGTTTCTTGCCACTGTTGCTCTTAAGGAGGTGCAGTCTCTGGCTCAGAAATACTGATGTCTATTCTGGAATGCTGCCACTTATTCTGGATTTCTCCCTTTCATTCCTGAATTTTGACTTTAATTCTGGAATGCTTTTCATTCCGGAATGCTGTCTTTCATTCTGCAGATCTGCTTTTCTGCAGATCTGCTTTTCATTCTGTTATGCTGACTTCTGTTCTGGAATACTGACCTCTGTTCCACAATACAGACTGTTAATCGGGAATTCTGCCTATCATTCCAGAATACTGATGTCTATTCTGGAATGCTGCCACTTATTCTGGATTTCTGCCTTTCGTTCCTGAATTTTGATTTTAATTCTGGAATGCTTTTCATTCCGGAATGCTGTCTTTCATTCTGCAGATCTGCTCTTCATTCTGTTATGCTGACTTTTGTCCCGGAATGTTGGCCTTCCATTCCGGAATGCTAACTTCCATTCCCGAGTACTGGACATCATCTCAAGGCATCACAATAGTCAGAATGATTCATCATGCGGGGACCGTGAATGCAGATGAAAAATCTCATCTCTGGCTTGACTTGTTGAGATAGCATAGAGACACTCAGTCTGTCAACATCAGTGTCAGTGAAGATTTCAGATTGTTTATGAAGTGTTCATTCTGGAGCTTTTGGTGGTTTAATTCTGGAATTGTGTCTACCATTCCGGAATCCTTTCATCATTCTGGAATGGATAGACATCTATTATGGCATGCTGCCGCTCATTCTAGATTTCTGCCTTTCATTAGGCAATTCTTTCTTTCATTCCGGAATGAAAATGCTGTCTTTCATTCTGCAAATCTGCTCTGCATTCTGTTATGCTGACTTCTGTTCCGGAATGCTGACCTCTGTTCCACAATACAGACTGTTAATCGGGAATTCTGCCTATCATTCCGAAATACTGATGTCTATTCTGGAATGCTGCCACTTATTCTGGATTTCTCCCTTTCATTCCTGAATTTTGACTTTAATTCTGGAATGCTTTTCATTCCGGAATGCTGTCTTTCATTCTGCAGATCTGCTTTTCATTCTGTTATGCTGACTTCTGTTCTGGAATACTACTTCCACAATACAGACTGTTAATCGGGAATTCTGCCTATCATTCCAGAATACTGATGTCTATTCTGGAATGCTGCCACTTATTCTGGATTTCTGCCTTTCGTTCCTGAATTTTGATTTTAATTCTGGAATGCTTTTCATTCCGGAATGCTGTCTTTCATTCTGCAGATCTGCTTTTCATTCTGTTATGCTGACTTTTGTCCCGGAATGTTGCCTTCCATTCCGGAATGCTAACTTCCATTCCCGAGTACTGGACATCATCTCAAGGCATCACAATAGTCAGAATGATTCATCATGCGGGGACCGTGAATGCAGATGAAAAATCTCATCTCTGGCTTGACTTGTTGAGATAGCATAGAGACACTCAGTCTGTCAACATCAGTGTCAGTGAAGATTTCAGATTGTTTATGAAGTGTTCATTCTGGAGCTTTTCCAAATTTGTTGTGGACAGCACACTGTTCGTGTCAGGATGGCCGAGCAGTCCAAGGCGCTGCGTTAAGGTCGCAGTCTCCACTGGAGGCGTGGGTTCAAATCCCACTCCTGACAGGAGCAGTAAGTTATCCTTTAAGAAATTGACTGACTGAGAATCTAACCCAGACCACATAAGCCGTTTGGATGATTTCATGTGTTATTATAATATTAAAGGTAACAGCTGAGACATTACACAAAACCTTCAGGGGTTCTTCCTGTTGTTTCTTGCCACTGTTGCTCTTAAGGAGGTGCAGTCTCTGGCTCAGAAATACTGATGTCTATTCTGGAATGCTGCCACTTATTCTGGATTTCTCCCATTAATTCCTGAATTTTGACTTTAATTCTGGAATGCTTTTCATTCCGGAATGCTGTCTTTCATTCTGCAGATCTGCTTTTCATTCTGTTATGCTGACTTCTGTTCTGGAATACTACTTCCACAATACAGACTGTTAATCGGGAATTCTGCCTATCATTCCAGAATACTGATGTCTATTCTGGAATGCTGCCACTTATTCTGGATTTCTGCCTTTCGTTCCTGAATTTTGATTTTAATTCTGGAATGCTTTTCATTCCGGAATGCTGTCTTTCATTCTGCAGATCTGCTTTTCATTCTGTTATGCTGACTTTTGTCCCGGAATGTTGCCTTCCATTCCGGAATGCTAACTTCCATTCCCGAGTACTGGACATCATCTCAAGGCATCACAATAGTCAGAATGATTCATCATGCGGGGACCGTGAATGCAGATGAAAAATCTCATCTCTGGCTTGACTTGTTGAGATAGCATAGAGACACTCAGTCTGTCAACATCAGTGTCAGTGAAGATTTCAGATTGTTTATGAAGTGTTCATTCTGGAGCTTTTCCAAATTTGTTGTGGACAGCACACTGTTCGTGTCAGGATGGCCGAGCAGTCCAAGGCGCTGCGTTAAGGTCGCAGTCTCCACTGAAGGCGTGGGTTCAAATCCCACTCCTGACAGGAGCAGTAAGTTATCCTTTAAGAAATTGACTGACTGAGAATCTAACCCAGACCACATAAGCCGTTTGGATGATTTCATGTGTTATTATAATATTAAAGGTAACAGCTGAGACATTACACAAAACCTTCAGGGGTTCTTCCTGTTGTTTCTTGCCACTGTTGCTCTTAAGGAGGTGCAGTCTCTGGCTCAGAAATACTGATGTCTATTCTGGAATGCTGCCACTTATTCTGGATTTCTCCCTTTCATTCCTGAATTTTGACTTTAATTCTGGAATGCTTTTCATTCCGGAATGCTGTCTTTCATTCTGCAGATCTGCTTTTCTGCAGATCTGCTTTTCATTCTGTTATGCTGACTTCTGTTCTGGAATACTGACCTCTGTTCCACAATACAGACTGTTAATCGGGAATTCTGCCTATCATTCCAGAATACTGATGTCTATTCTGGAATGCTGCCACTTATTCTGGATTTCTGCCTTTCGTTCCTGAATTTTGATTTTAATTCTGGAATGCTTTTCATTCCGGAATGCTGTCTTTCATTCTGCAGATCTGCTTTTCATTCTGTTATGCTGACTTTTGTCCCGGAATGTTGCCTTCCATTCCGGAATGCTAACTTCCATTCCCGAGTACTGGACATCATCTCAAGGCATCACAATAGTCAGAATGATTCATCATGCGGGGACCGTGAATGCAGATGAAAAATCTCATCTCTGGCTTGACTTGTTGAGATAGCATAGAGACACTCAGTCTGTCAACATCAGTGTCAGTGAAGATTTCAGATTGTTTATGAAGTGTTCATTCTGGAGCTTTTCCAAATTTGTTGTGGACAGCACACTGTTCGTGTCAGGATGGCCGAGCGGTCCAAGGCGCTGCGTTCAGGTCGCAGTCTCCACTGGAGGCGTGGGTTCAAATCCCACTCCTGACAGGAGCAGTAAGTTATCCTTTAAGAAATTGACTGACTGAGAATCTAACCCAGACCACATAAGCCGTTTGGATGATTTCATGTGTTATTATAATATTAAAGGTAACAGCTGAGACATTACACAAAACCTTCAGGGGTTCTTCCTGTTGTTTCTTGCCACTGTTGCTCTTAAGGAGGTGCAGTCTCTGGCTCAGAAATACTGATGTCTATTCTGGAATGCTGCCACTTATTCTGGATTTCTCCCTTTCATTCCTGAATTTTGACTTTAATTCTGGAATGCTTTTCATTCCGGAATGCTGTCTTTCATTCTGCAGATCTGCTTTTCTGCAGATCTGCTTTTCATTCTGTTATGCTGACTTCTGTTCTGGAATACTGACCTCTGTTCCACAATACAGACTGTTAATCGGGAATTCTGCCTATCATTCCAGAATACTGATGTCTATTCTGGAATGCTGCCACTTATTCTGGATTTCTGCCTTTCGTTCCTGAATTTTGATTTTAATTCTGGAATGCTTTTCATTCCGGAATGCTGTCTTTCATTCTGCAGATCTGCTCTTCATTCTGTTATGCTGACTTTTGTCCCGGAATGTTGGCCTTCCATTCCGGAATGCTAACTTCCATTCCCGAGTACTGGACATCATCTCAAGGCATCACAATAGTCAGAATGATTCATCATGCGGGGACCGTGAATGCAGATGAAAAATCTCATCTCTGGCTTGACTTGTTGAGATAGCATAGAGACACTCAGTCTGTCAACATCAGTGTCAGTGAAGATTTCAGATTGTTTATAAAGTGTTCATTCTGGAGCTTTTGGTGGTTTAATTCTGGAATTGTGTCTACCATTCCGGAATCCTTTCATCATTCTGGAATGGATAGACATCTATTATGGCATGCTGCCGCTCATTCTAGATTTCTGCCTTTCATTAGGCAATTCTTTCTTTCATTCCGGAATGAAAATGCTGTCTTTCATTCTGCAAATCTGCTCTGCATTCTGTTATGCTGACTTCTGTTCCGGAATGCTGACCTCTGTTCCACAATACAGACTGTTAATCGGGAATTCTGCCTATCATTCCAGAATACTGATGTCTATTCTGGAATGCTGCCACTTATTCTGGATTTCTCCCTTTCATTCCTGAATTTTGACTTTAATTCTGGAATGCTTTTCATTCCGGAATGCTGTCTTTCATTCTGCAGATCTGCTTTTCATTCTGTTATGCTGACTTCTGTTCTGGAATACTACTTCCACAATACAGACTGTTAATCGGGAATTCTGCCTATCATTCCAGAATACTGATGTCTATTCTGGAATGCTGCCACTTATTCTGGATTTCTGCCTTTCGTTCCTGAATTTTGATTTTAATTCTGGAATGCTTTTCATTCCGGAATGCTGTCTTTCATTCTGCAGATCTGCTTTTCATTCTGTTATGCTGACTTTTGTCCCGGAATGTTGCCTTCCATTCCGGAATGCTAACTTCCATTCCCGAGTACTGGACATCATCTCAAGGCATCACAATAGTCAGAATGATTCATCATGCGGGGACCGTGAATGCAGATGAAAAATCTCATCTCTGGCTTGACTTGTTGAGATAGCATAGAGACACTCAGTCTGTCAACATCAGTGTCAGTGAAGATTTCAGATTGTTTATGAAGTGTTCATTCTGGAGCTTTTCCAAATTTGTTGTGGACAGCACACTGTTCGTGTCAGGATGGCCGAGCGGTCCAAGGCGCTGCGTTAAGGTCGCAGTCTCCACTGGAGGCGTGGGTTCAAATCCCACTCCTGACAGGAGCAGTAAGTTACCCTTTAAGAAATTGACTGACTGAGAATCTAACCCAGACCACATAAGCCGTTTGGATGATTTCATGTGTTATTATAATATTAAAGGTAACAGCTGAGACATTACACAAAACCTTCAGGGGTTCTTCCTGTTGTTTCTTGCCACTGTTGCTCTTAAGGAGGTGCAGTCTCTGGCTCCGATTGGATGACATCACAGGCCGCTGTCAGGTTAGTGGTTTAATTCTGGAATTGTGTCTACCATTCCGGAATCCTTTCATCATTCTGGAATGGATAGACATCTATTCTGGCATGCTGCCGCTCATTCTAGATTTCTGCCTTTCATTAGGCAATTCTTTCTTTCATTCCGGAATGAAAATGCTGTCTTTCATTCTGCAAATCTGCTCTGCATTCTGTTATGCTGACTTCTGTTCCGGAATGCTGACCTCTGTTCCACAATACAGACTGTTAATCGGGAATTCTGCCTATCATTCCGAAATACTGATGTCTATTCTGGAATGCTGCCACTTATTCTGGATTTCTCCCTTTCATTCCTGAATTTTGACTTTAATTCTGGAATGCTTTTCATTCCGGAATGCTGTCTTTCATTCTGCAGATCTGCTTTTCATTCTGTTATGCTGACTTCTGTTCTGGAATACTACTTCCACAATACAGACTGTTAATCGGGAATTCTGCCTATCATTCCAGAATACTGATGTCTATTCTGGAATGCTGCCACTTATTCTGGATTTCTGCCTTTCGTTCCTGAATTTTGATTTTAATTCTGGAATGCTTTTCATTCCGGAATGCTGTCTTTCATTCTGCAGATCTGCTCTTCATTCTGTTATGCTGACTTTTGTCCCGGAATGTTGGCCTTCCATTCCGGAATGCTAACTTCCATTCCCGAGTACTGGACATCATCTCAAGGCATCACAATAGTCAGAATGATTCATCATGCGGGGACCGTGAATGCAGATGAAAAATCTCATCTCTGGCTTGACTTGTTGAGATAGCATAGAGACACTCAGTCTGTCAACATCAGTGTCAGTGAAGATTTCAGATTGTTTATGAAGTGTTCATTCTGGAGCTTTTCCAAATTTTTTGTGGACAGAACGCTGTTCATGTCAGGATGGCCGAGCGGTCCAAGGCGCTGCGTTCAGGTCGCAGTCTCCACTGGAGGCGTGGGTTCAAATCCCACTCCTGACAGGAGCAATAAGTTTTCCTTTAAGAAATTGACTGACTGAGAATCTAACCCAGACCACATAAGCCGTTTGGATGATTTCATGTGTTATTATAATATTAAAGGTAACAGCTGAGACATTACACAAAACCTTCAGGGGTTCTTCCTGTTGTTTCTTGCCACTGTTGCTCTTAAGGAGGTGCAGTCTCTGGCTCCGATTGGATGACATCACAGGCCGCTGTCAGGTTAGTGGTTTAATTCTGGAATTGTGTCTACCATTCCGGAATCCTTTCATCATTCTGGAATGGATAGACATCTATTCTGGCATGCTGCCGCTCATTCTAGATTTCTGCCTGTCATTAGGCAATTCTTTCTTTCATTCCGGAATGAAAATGCTGTCTTTCATTCTGCAAATCTGCTCTGCATTCTGTTATGCTGACTTCTGTTCCGGAATGCTGACCTCTGTTCCACAATACAGACTGTTAATCGGGAATTCTGCCTATCATTCCGAAATACTGATGTCTATTCTGGAATGCTGCCACTTATTCTGGATTTCTCCCTTTCATTCCTGAATTTTGACTTTAATTCTGGAATGCTTTTCATTCCGGAATGCTGTCTTTCATTCTGCAGATCTGCTTTTCATTCTGTTATGCTGACTTCTGTTCTGGAATACTACTTCCACAATACAGACTGTTAATCGGGAATTCTGCCTATCATTCCAGAATACTGATGTCTATTCTGGAATGCTGCCACTTATTCTGGATTTCTGCCTTTCGTTCCTGAATTTTGATTTTAATTCTGGAATGCTTTTCATTCCGGAATGCTGTCTTTCATTCTGCAGATCTGCTTTTCATTCTGTTATGCTGACTTTTGTCCCGGAATGTTGCCTTCCATTCCGGAATGCTAACTTCCATTCCCGAGTACTGGACATCATCTCAAGGCATCACAATAGTCAGAATGATTCATCATGCGGGGACCGTGAATGCAGATGAAAAATCTCATCTCTGGCTTGACTTGTTGAGATAGCATAGAGACACTCAGTCTGTCAACATCAGTGTCAGTGAAGATTTCAGATTGTTTATGAAGTGTTCATTCTGGAGCTTTTCCAAATTTGTTGTGGACAGCACACTGTTCCTGTCAGGATGGCCGAGCGGTCCAAGGCGCTGCGTTAAGGTCGCAGTCTCCACTGGAGGCGTGGGTTCAAATCCCACTCCTGACAGGAGCAGTAAGTTATCCTTTAAGAAATTGACTGACTGAGAATCTAACCCAGACCACATAAGCCGTTTGGATGATTTCATGTGTTATTATAATATTAAAGGTAACAGCTGAGACATTACACAAAACCTTCAGGGGTTCTTCCTGTTGTTTCTTGCCACTGTTGCTCTTAAGGAGGTGCAGTCTCTGGCTCAGAAATACTGATGTCTATTCTGGAATGCTGCCACTTATTCTGGATTTCTCCCTTTCATTCCTGAATTTTGACTTTAATTCTGGAATGCTTTTCATTCCGGAATGCTGTCTTTCATTCTGCAGATCTGCTTTTCTGCAGATCTGCTTTTCATTCTGTTATGCTGACTTCTGTTCTGGAATACTGACCTCTGTTCCACAATACAGACTGTTAATCGGGAATTCTGCCTATCATTCCAGAATACTGATGTCTATTCTGGAATGCTGCCACTTATTCTGGATTTCTGCCTTTCGTTCCTGAATTTTGATTTTAATTCTGGAATGCTTTTCATTCCGGAATGCTGTCTTTCATTCTGCAGATCTGCTTTTCATTCTGTTATGCTGACTTTTGTCCCGGAATGTTGCCTTCCATTCCGGAATGCTAACTTCCATTCCCGAGTACTGGACATCATCTCAAGGCATCACAATAGTCAGAATGATTCATCATGCGGGGACCGTGAATGCAGATGAAAAATCTCATCTCTGGCTTGACTTGTTGAGATAGCATAGAGACACTCAGTCTGTCAACATCAGTGTCAGTGAAGATTTCAGATTGTTTATGAAGTGTTCATTCTGGAGCTTTTCCAAATTTGTTGTGGACAGCACACTGTTCGTGTCAGGATGGCCGAGCGGTCCAAGGCGCTGCGTTAAGGTCGCAGTCTCCACTGGAGGCGTGGGTTCAAATCCCACTCCTGACAGGAGCAGTAAGTTATCCTTTAAGAAATTGACTGACTGAGAATCTAACCCAGACCACATAAGCCGTTTGGATGATTTCATGTGTTATTATAATATTAAAGGTAACAGCTGAGACATTACACAAAACCTTCAGGGGTTCTTCCTGTTGTTTCTTGCCACTGTTGCTCTTAAGGAGGTGCAGTCTCTGGCTCAGAAATACTGATGTCTATTCTGGAATGCTGCCACTTATTCTGGATTTCTCCCTTTCATTCCTGAATTTTGACTTTAATTCTGGAATGCTTTTCATTCCGGAATGCTGTCTTTCATTCTGCAGATCTGCTTTTCTGCAGATCTGCTTTTCATTCTGTTATGCTGACTTCTGTTCTGGAATACTGACCTCTGTTCCACAATACAGACTGTTAATCGGGAATTCTGCCTATCATTCCAGAATACTGATGTCTATTCTGGAATGCTGCCACTTATTCTGGATTTCTGCCTTTCGTTCCTGAATTTTGATTTTAATTCTGGAATGCTTTTCATTCCGGAATGCTGTCTTTCATTCTGCAGATCTGCTCTTCATTCTGTTATGCTGACTTTTGTCCCGGAATGTTGGCCTTCCATTCCGGAATGCTAACTTCCATTCCCGAGTACTGGACATCATCTCAAGGCATCACAATAGTCAGAATGATTCATCATGCGGGGACCGTGAATGCAGATGAAAAATCTCATCTCTGGCTTGACTTGTTGAGATAGCATAGAGACACTCAGTCTGTCAACATCAGTGTCAGTGAAGATTTCAGATTGTTTATGAAGTGTTCATTCTGGAGCTTTTCCAAATTTGTTGTGGACAGCACACTGTTCGTGTCAGGATGGCCGAGCGGTCCAAGGCGCTGCGTTAAGGTCGCAGTCTCCACTGGAGGCGTGGGTTCAAATCCCACTCCTGACAGGAGCAGTAAGTTATCCTTTAAGAAATTGACTGACTGAGAATCTAACCCAGACCACATAAGCCGTTTGGATGATTTCATGTGTTATTATAATATTAAAGGTAACAGCTGAGACATTACACAAAACCTTCAGGGGTTCTTCCTGTTGTTTCTTGCCACTGTTGCTCTTAAGGAGGTGCAGTCTCTGGCTCAGAAATACTGATGTCTATTCTGGAATGCTGCCACTTATTCTGGATTTCTCCCTTTCATTCCTGAATTTTGACTTTAATTCTGGAATGCTTTTCATTCCGGAATGCTGTCTTTCATTCTGCAGATCTGCTTTTCTGCAGATCTGCTTTTCATTCTGTTATGCTGACTTCTGTTCTGGAATACTGACCTCTGTTCCACAATACAGACTGTTAATCGGGAATTCTGCCTATCATTCCAGAATACTGATGTCTATTCTGGAATGCTGCCACTTATTCTGGATTTCTGCCTTTCGTTCCTGAATTTTGATTTTAATTCTGGAATGCTTTTCATTCCGGAATGCTGTCTTTCATTCTGCAGATCTGCTCTTCATTCTGTTATGCTGACTTTTGTCCCGGAATGTTGGCCTTCCATTCCGGAATGCTAACTTCCATTCCCGAGTACTGGACATCATCTCAAGGCATCACAATAGTCAGAATGATTCATCATGCGGGGACCGTGAATGCAGATGAAAAATCTCATCTCTGGCTTGACTTGTTGAGATAGCATAGAGACACTCAGTCTGTCAACATCAGTGTCAGTGAAGATTTCAGATTGTTTATAAAGTGTTCATTCTGGAGCTTTTGGTGGTTTAATTCTGGAATTGTGTCTACCATTCCGGAATCCTTTCATCATTCTGGAATGGATAGACATCTATTATGGCATGCTGCCGCTCATTCTAGATTTCTGCCTTTCATTAGGCAATTCTTTCTTTCATTCCGGAATGAAAATGCTGTCTTTCATTCTGCAAATCTGCTCTGCATTCTGTTATGCTGACTTCTGTTCCGGAATGCTGACCTCTGTTCCACAATACAGACTGTTAATCGGGAATTCTGCCTATCATTCCGAAATACTGATGTCTATTCTGGAATGCTGCCACTTATTCTGGATTTCTCCCTTTCATTCCTGAATTTTGACTTTAATTCTGGAATGCTTTTCATTCCGGAATGCTGTCTTTCATTCTGCAGATCTGCTTTTCATTCTGTTATGCTGACTTCTGTTCTGGAATACTACTTCCACAATACAGACTGTTAATCGGGAATTCTGCCTATCATTCCAGAATACTGATGTCTATTCTGGAATGCTGCCACTTATTCTGGATTTCTGCCTTTCGTTCCTGAATTTTGATTTTAATTCTGGAATGCTTTTCATTCCGGAATGCTGTCTTTCATTCTGCAGATCTGCTTTTCATTCTGTTATGCTGACTTTTGTCCCGGAATGTTGCCTTCCATTCCGGAATGCTAACTTCCATTCCCGAGTACTGGACATCATCTCAAGGCATCACAATAGTCAGAATGATTCATCATGCGGGGACCGTGAATGCAGATGAAAAATCTCATCTCTGGCTTGACTTGTTGAGATAGCATAGAGACACTCAGTCTGTCAACATCAGTGTCAGTGAAGATTTCAGATTGTTTATGAAGTGTTCATTCTGGAGCTTTTCCAAATTTGTTGTGGACAGCACACTGTTCGTGTCAGGATGGCCGAGCGGTCCAAGGCGCTGCGTTAAGGTCGCAGTCTCCACTGGAGGCGTGGGTTCAAATCCCACTCCTGACAGGAGCAGTAAGTTATCCTTTAAGAAATTGACTGACTGAGAATCTAACCCAGACCACATAAGCCGTTTGGATGATTTCATGTGTTATTATAATATTAAAGGTAACAGCTGAGACATTACACAAAACCTTCAGGGGTTCTTCCTGTTGTTTCTTGCCACTGTTGCTCTTAAGGAGGTGCAGTCTCTGGCTCAGAAATACTGATGTCTATTCTGGAATGCTGCCACTTATTCTGGATTTCTCCCTTTCATTCCTGAATTTTGACTTTAATTCTGGAATGCTTTTCATTCCGGAATGCTGTCTTTCATTCTGCAGATCTGCTCTTCATTCTGTTATGCTGACTTTTGTCCCGGAATGTTGGCCTTCCATTCCGGAATGCTAACTTCCATTCCCGAGTACTGGACATCATCTCAAGGCATCACAATAGTCAGAATGATTCATCATGCGGGGACCGTGAATGCAGATGAAAAATCTCATCTCTGGCTTGACTTGTTGAGATAGCATAGAGACACTCAGTCTGTCAACATCAGTGTCTGTGAAGATTTCAGATTGTTTATGAAGTGTTCATTCTGCAGCTTTTCCAAATTTGTTGTGGACAGCATGCTGTTCATGTCAGGATGGCCGAGCGGTCCAAGGCGCTGCGTTCAGGTCGCAGTCTCCACTGGAGGCGTGGGTTCAAATCCCACTCCTGACAGGAGCAATAAGTTTTCCTTTAAGAAATTGACTGACTGAGAATCTAACCCAGACCACATAAGCCGTTTGGATGATTTCATGTGTTATTATAATATTAAAGGTAACAGCTGAGACATTACACAAAACCTTCAGGGGTTCTTCCTGTTGTTTCTTGCCACTGTTGCTCTTAAGGAGGTGCAGTCTCTGGCTCCGATTGGATGACATCACAGGCCGCTGTCAGGTTAGTGGTTTAATTCTGGAATTGTGTCTACCATTCCGGAATCCTTTCATCATTCTGGAATGGATAGACATCTATTCTGGCATGCTGCCGCTCATTCTAGATTTCTGCCTTTCATTAGGCAATTCTTTCTTTCATTCCGGAATGAAAATGCTGTCTTTCATTCTGCAAATCTGCTCTGCATTCTGTTATGCTGACTTCTGTTCCGGAATGCTGACCTCTGTTCCACAATACAGACTGTTAATCGGGAATTCTGCCTATCATTCCGAAATACTGATGTCTATTCTGGAATGCTGCCACTTATTCTGGATTTCTCCCTTTCATTCCTGAATTTTGACTTTAATTCTGGAATGCTTTTCATTCCGGAATGCTGTCTTTCATTCTGCAGATCTGCTTTTCATTCTGTTATGCTGACTTCTGTTCTGGAATACTACTTCCACAATACAGACTGTTAATCGGGAATTCTGCCTATCATTCCAGAATACTGATGTCTATTCTGGAATGCTGCCACTTATTCTGGATTTCTGCCTTTCGTTCCTGAATTTTGATTTTAATTCTGGAATGGTTTTCATTCCGGAATTCTGTCTTTCATTCTGCAGATCTGCTCTTCATTCTGTTATGCTGACTTTTGTCCCGGAATGTTGCCTTCCATTCCGGAATGCTAACTTCCATTCCCGAGTACTGGACATCATCTCAAGGCATCACAATAGTCAGAATGATTCATCATGCGGGGACCGTGAATGCAGATGAAAAATCTCATCTCTGGCTTGACTTGTTGAGATAGCATAGAGACACTCAGTCTGTCAACATCAGTGTCAGTGAAGATTTCAGATTGTTTATGAAGTGTTCATTCTGCAGCTTTTCCAAATTTGTTGTGGACAGCATGCTGTTCATGTCAGGATGGCCGAGCGGTCCAAGGCGCTGCGTTCAGGTCGCAGTCTCCACTGGAGGCGTGGGTTCAAATCCCACTCCTGACAGGAGCAATAAGTTTTCCTTTAAGAAATTGACTGACTGAGAATCTAACCCAGACCACATAAGCCGTTTGGATGATTTCATGTGTTATTATAATATTAAAGGTAACAGCTGAGACATTACACAAAACCTTCAGGGGTTCTTCCTGTTGTTTCTTGCCACTGTTGCTCTTAAGGAGGTGCAGTCTCTGGCTCCGATTGGATGACATCACAGGCCGCTGTCAGGTTAGTGGTTTAATTCTGGAATTGTGTCTACCATTCCGGAATCCTTTCATCATTCTGGAATGGATAGACATCTATTCTGGCATGCTGCCGCTCATTCTAGATTTCTGCCTTTCATTAGGCAATTCTTTCTTTCATTCCGGAATGAAAATGCTGTCTTTCATTCTGCAAATCTGCTCTGCATTCTGTTATGCTGACTTCTGTTCCGGAATGCTGACCTCTGTTCCACAATACAGACTGTTAATCGGGAATTCTGCCTATCATTCCGAAATACTGATGTCTATTCTGGAATGCTGCCACTTATTCTGGATTTCTCCCTTTCATTCCTGAATTTTGACTTTAATTCTGGAATGCTTTTCATTCCGGAATGCTGTCTTTCATTCTGCAGATCTGCTTTTCATTCTGTTATGCTGACTTCTGTTCTGGAATACTACTTCCACAATACAGACTGTTAATCGGGAATTCTGCCTATCATTCCAGAATACTGATGTCTATTCTGGAATGCTGCCACTTATTCTGGATTTCTGCCTTTCGTTCCTGAATTTTGATTTTAATTCTGGAATGGTTTTCATTCCGGAATGCTGTCTTTCATTCTGCAGATCTGCTCTTCATTCTGTTATGCTGACTTTTGTCCCGGAATGTTGCCTTCCATTCCGGAATGCTAACTTCCATTCCCGAGTACTGGACATCATCTCAAGGCATCACAATAGTCAGAATGATTCATCATGCGGGGACCGTGAATGCAGATGAAAAATCTCATCTCTGGCTTGACTTGTTGAGATAGCATAGAGACACTCAGTCTGTCAACATCAGTGTCAGTGAAGATTTCAGATTGTTTATGAAGTGTTCATTCTGGAGCTTTTCCAAATTTGTTGTGGACAGCACACTGTTCGTCAGGATGGCCGAGCGGTCCAAGGCGCTGCGTTCAGGTCGCAGTCTCCACTGGAGGCGTGGGTTCAAATCCCACTCCTGACAGGAGCAATAAGTTATCCTTTAAGAAATTGACTGACTGAGAATCTAACCCAGACCACATAAGCTGTTTGGATGATTTCATGTGTTATTATAATATTAAAGGTAACAGCTGAGACATTACACAAAACCTTCAGGGGTTCTTCCTGTTGTTTCTTGCCACTGTTGCTCTTAAGGAGGTGCAGTCTCTGGCTCCGATTGGATGACATCACAGGCCGCTGTCAGGTTAGTGGTTTAATTCTGGAATTGTGTCTACCATTCCGGAATCCTTTCATCATTCTGGAATGGATAGACATCTATTCTGGCATGCTGCCGCTCATTCTAGATTTCTGCCTTTCATTAGGCAATTCTTTCTTTCATTCCGGAATGAAAATGCTGTCTTTCATTCTGCAAATCTGCTCTGCATTCTGTTATGCTGACTTCTGTTCCGGAATGCTGACCTCTGTTCCACAATACAGACTGTTAATCGGGAATTCTGCCTATCATTCCGAAATACTGATGTCTATTCTGGAATGCTGCCACTTATTCTGGATTTCTCCCTTTCATTCCTGAATTTTGACTTTAATTCTGGAATGCTTTTCATTCCGGAATGCTGTCTTTCATTCTGCAGATCTGCTTTTCATTCTGTTATGCTGACTTCTGTTCTGGAATACTACTTCCACAATACAGACTGTTAATCGGGAATTCTGCCTATCATTCCAGAATACTGATGTCTATTCTGGAATGCTGCCACTTATTCTGGATTTCTGCCTTTCATTCCTGAATTTTGATTTTAATTCTGGAATGCTTTTCATTCCGGAATGCTGTCTTTCATTCTGCAGATCTGCTTTTCATTCTGTTATGCTGACTTTTGTCCCGGAATGTTGCCTTCCATTCCGGAATGCTAACTTCCATTCCCGAGTACTGGACATCATCTCAAGGCATCACAATAGTCAGAATGATTCATCATGCGGGGACCGTGAATGCAGATGAAAAATCTCATCTCTGGCTTGACTTGTTGAGATAGCATAGAGACACTCAGTCTGTCAACATCAGTGTCAGTGAAGATTTCAGATTGTTTATGAAGTGTTCATTCTGGAGCTTTTCCAAATTTGTTGTGGACAGCACACTGTTCGTGTCAGGATGGCCGAGCGGTCCAAGGCGCTGCGTTAAGGTCGCAGTCTCCACTGGAGGCGTGGGTTCAAATCCCACTCCTGACAGGAGCAGCAAGTTATCCTTTATGAAATTGACTGACTGAGAATCTAACCCAGACCACATAAGCCGTTTGGATGATTTCATGTGTTATTATAATATTAAAGGTAACAGCTGAGACATTACACAAAACCTTCAGGGGTTCTTCCTGTTGTTTCTTGCCACTGTTGCTCTTAAGGAGGTGCAGTCTCTGGCTCAGAAATACTGATGTCTATTCTGGAATGCTGCCACTTATTCTGGATTTCTCCCTTTCATTCCTGAATTTTGACTTTAATTCTGGAATGCTTTTCATTCCGGAATGCTGTCTTTCATTCTGCAGATCTGCTTTTCATTCTGTTATGCTGACTTCTGTTCTGGAATACTACTTCCACAATACAGACTGTTAATCGGGAATTCTGCCTATCATTCCAGAATACTGATGTCTATTCTGGAATGCTGCCACTTATTCTGGATTTCTGCCTTTCGTTCCTGAATTTTGATTTTAATTCTGGAATGGTTTTCATTCCGGAATTCTGTCTTTCATTCTGCAGATCTGCTCTTCATTCTGTTATGCTGACTTTTGTCCCGGAATGTTGCCTTCCATTCCGGAATGCTAACTTCCATTCCCGAGTACTGGACATCATCTCAAGGCATCACAATAGTCAGAATGATTCATCATGCGGGGACCGTGAATGCAGATGAAAAATCTCATCTCTGGCTTGACTTGTTGAGATAGCATAGAGACACTCAGTCTGTCAACATCAGTGTCAGTGAAGATTTCAGATTGTTTATGAAGTGTTCATTCTGCAGCTTTTCCAAATTTGTTGTGGACAGCATGCTGTTCATGTCAGGATGGCCGAGCGGTCCAAGGCGCTGCGTTCAAGCTGGGGAACATTCGTCCGTCTAAGATGGGGAAGAAGGGGGGAGAAGGGGGGAAAAGAAAAGAAGAGAAAAGAAGAGGAAAAAGAGGGAAAAGGGGAAAAATGAAAAAAGAAAGGAAAGTTGTGGAAACATATCTAATTTATGTACGTATTTCAGGATGCAGAAACTCAAATTGACACTTTTAGGATTTTACTTTGGACCACAGCTTGGATTCGAACCGGCGACCACAGGAATGCTAGTGTTGATCTGCATCTGCTACATTTTTGGCATCATTTTTACAAATGGACATATGGATAAACGTTTTAACAGTCTGCCTAAAGTAAACGGAGTGTTACTATTAAGCAGGGACTCTCCCCTGTTGTACTCTATTTACCTTTGTTGCATAATACAGACCACAGACACTTGAATGAGACTGTTTCGGGTTTATTAACTCAAAATCATATTTTCTTACATCCCAAATAACGCTGTAATCCGACCCATATTTACAAATAAATGTCCCTTCAGTCCCGATCAAAAAGTAACAGGCAAACAAACAAAAAACTCCTCCTGGTGAACCCCACGCGGGATCCTCTCTCTCCCTGGGCGATCCTTGTCCATAAAAAAATGGTTATTGTCCGTATTTTTTTTCGCATCACGGGTCCCTCTTACTCTCCCCGTTTTCCCGTTTTCCTTCACCTGTCTGCCACCGCTGTCCTTGGCGTCTCTCCTCCCCTGATGACAGTCCTTCGTCTCCTTTCACCCACAGCATGTCAGCTGGCAAAATAGATCACCCGACCCCCGCTGTCCTCACAACAATATAAAATAAAATATTACAAAGAATGCCGTCGCCTTGAGCGGCCTTTCTCTATAGGTAATAGGCATTAAGGGACAATGTTTATTTACAGGAAGACATTTCTATATGGCAATACACCATAAAATCTAAATAAAAAAAAATACTTATGTGGTAGTGCTTAAACGTGGGTGGAAATACTTTGATTCTCAGGTTTGGTGTTTAAACACTGCACCTTAAATAACATTAGTAAGCACCGAGTGGCAAAAGCAAAATCCACTTTGTGTAACGGCCGTAACTCAACAAATCTATCAATCTATAAAAACGTCAACACAGTACAAGAGTTTACATGACACACAAACTTAAACTAGTGTCACACGGCACTGTAGCAAGTGTTTAATTACCGTACCGACTGTTTTTCTCGCTAGCTAGTGCAGAATGAATGACGACCGGTATGCGCCATACTGATTCTCTGCTCCAACATTTCTCCACCGTGATTGGTCAAATGTTGGAAATGTTGGACAGTGGGGAAGAAATCCGCTAGCTGATTGGGTGCACCTCCAGCAATTGAAGGCTTGTGATTGGCTCTTGTGTCCAACATTTTCCAACATTGTACGGACGATCCTTCGCCAGCTGGCGTTCAGGTCACAGTCTCCACTGGAGGCGTGGGTTCAAATCCCACTCCTGACAGGAGCAATAAGTTATCCTTTAAGAAATTGACTGACTGAGAATCTAACCCAGACCACATAAGCCGTTTGGATGATTTCATGTGTTATTATAATATTAAAGGTAACAGCTGAGACATTACACAAAACCTTCAGGGGTTCTTCCTGTTGTTTCTTGCCACTGTTGCTCTTAAGGAGGTGCAGTCTCTGGCTCCGATTGGATGACATCACAGGCCGCTGTCAGGTGGGTGGTTTAATTCTGGAATTGTGTCTACCATTCCGGAATCCTTTCATCATTCTGGAATGGATAGACATCTATTCTGGCATGCTGCCGCTCATTCTAGATTTCTGCCTTTCATTAGGCAATTCTTTCTTAAGCATTCCGGAATGCTGCTGAAAAGAAGAGGAAGAAGAGGGGAAAAAGGATAAAATGAAAAAACATATCTATATCTATATCTATATCTGAACATATCTATTTTATATACGTATTAAAAGTTACAGAAACTCAAATTGACACTGTTAGGATTTTACTTTGGACCACAGCTTTGATTCAAACCGGCGACCACAGGAATGCTTGTGTTGATCTGCATCTGCTACATTTTTGGACATATGGATAAACGTTGTAACAATCTGCCTAAAACAAATAGACTGTCATTATTAAGCAGGGACTCTCCCGTGTTGTACTCTAGTTACCATTGTTGCATAATACAGACCACAGACACATGAAATGAGACTGTTTCGGTTTTATTAACTCAAAATCATATTTTCTTACATACTAAATAGAACTGTAATCTAACCCATATTTACAAATAAATGTCCCTTCAGTCCCAATCAAAAAGTAACAGGCAAACAGACGAACAAACAAAAAACTCCTGAGATGATCCCGCGTGGGGTTCACCTCTCCCCCTGGTACTGGTCCCTCTTAGTCTCCCTGTTTTCCTTCTCCTGTCTGCCACTGCTGTCCTTGGTGTCTCTTCTCCCTTGATGACAGTCGTCTCCTTTCACCCACGGTATGTCAGCTGGCAAAAAAGATCACCTGACCCCGCTGTCCTCTGACACGCCGTGTACCGCAACAATGTAAAATAAAATATTACAAAGAATGCCGTAGCCTTAAGCGGCCTTTCTCTATAGGTAATAGGCATTAAGCGACAATGTTTATTTACAGGAAGACATTTCTGTATGGCAATACCCCATAAAAAACTAAATAAAAAAATTACTTATGTGGTAGTGCTACAACGTGGGTGGAAATACTTTGATTCTCAGGTGTTTAAACACTGCACCTTAAATAACATTAGTAAGCACCGAGTGGCAAAAACAAAATCCACTTTGTGTAACGGTAGCAGTAACTCAACAAATATATCAATCTATAAAAACGTCAACACAGTACAAGTTCACATGACACACAAACTTAAAATAGTGTCACACGGCACTGTAGCAAATGAAAATGAATGAAAGAAAGCATTCCCAATTTTGAATTTAATCAGACAAATGGAGTCAGAGGTTCAGCCTTTCGCTGGAATTTATTAAGATCAATTGTTTGACACTTATCAATCAACAATTTCAACAGCAAAGTCCTCCAGTCCCAAGGCTAAGTCTCTTTTTATAGCAAAGCAAAATGTCTGTGTGTGTGTGTGTGGGTATGTGTCTAGATTGGGCAGCTCTTTCACCCAGATTGCGAGGACACCTCTGGTTCCTCTCCACGGAAATGTTTACATTTCCATCCTGTTTTCTCACATCAGATCGAGACACAAAGCCGAGGACAACAAGGACACTATGTCCTGATACTTCAAAACATTTCCTCAGCTCTGGACAACACTAAGAAATCAACATGTGTTAGGCCAAATCTAACAAAAGCATATTCTCCACAACATATCCCCCCTCAGGTGGGTTTTTCCTACCTGACACGTGTCAATCAAATTAATGTTGTCATCCGAATTGTTACTATGTGTGCATGAGTGAGTCTGGAATAAGTCAGTGATGGCAGACTGCTTATATGAAGTGTATAATGAATGATAACTGACAATTATATGAGTACATCAATGTCACATGTATGTCTACAAAGGCAAACCTATAAGGCAAACCTCTTCCTCCTGCTTGCTCCTGTCCTTGTCCTGCTCTAATTCTCACTCTCCTCAGTCTTCTTCTCCCTCCATTGTTCTCCACACTGAAGCTTACCTGTGGCTTATTTACAGTGCTCATGCTGATTGCAAAGTGAACTAATGATCTAAAACAGTTCTCACATGTGAAAAAAACTCAGTGAGAGTCAGCCAGATTTCTAAAGTAAACACACGCCCCTTTCTCTCAGAGCTCACCCTGAAGCCACGCCTCCCAACCAGTCTGTGACTTCAGCCATCATGCACGTACCTCTCTGGTGCACAGAGCAGGAAGAGAGTGACAACCAGCCAGTACTCCGCGCAGGGGCGCCTCGTAGGATTGGCTGATGTTTTTAGTGTTTTACAGCTTCCACAGATGATTCATATTCTTTGCTTTAAAGCGAAACTGCCGAACTAATCGGTTGCTATCGGATTGTAAAGAGAAGTTACACTAATTTAATAAAGTGCATCAGAATGAAATCTCCTACCAAATAACCAAAAAATGATCAATGTAAATCAAAGTTATTATCCCATGGAGGTCTGGATTTGGAACCATACTCAAAATAAAAATCACAGTACAGGCTGATCCAACTTGAGTGGAAGTTCCTCCAGACAAGTCAGTAGTGTGTGTGTCCTCCACGTGCCTGTATGACCTCCCTACAACACCTGGGCATGTTCCTGATGAGGCGGTGGATCCTGAGGGATCTCCTCCCAGACCTGGATTAAAGCATCAGCTCCTGGACAGTCTGTGGTGCATGTGGTGTTGGTGGATGGAACGAGACATGATGTCCCAGATGTGCTGGAATGGATTCAGGTCTGGGGAACGGGCAGGCCAGTCCAAAGTATCAATGCCTTGCCCAATTGCCAATGCCCAATTTCTATATTACTATATTACTATATGACTTACCAACACAAGCAAGCATTAAACATTCAGACACATCAACCCAAAGTATGAAAACAGTACAACCGCTATGTACAAACAGAGAGAAAGCATCCCATGGCTTACTGACCTACAAAACAATCAGATAAAAGCAACATGAGTGCCACTGGAAATGACAACAAGGACACAAAGTCAGAGCTACCCTAACATGATCGACAATGTCTCATCAGCTAAAAACAGCAAAACATTGAGACACTGAGAAACACTGAGAAATATACCAGCACGCCCATGACCACATTATACCATTAAGCAGATTGTTATCAGAACCAATACTCGCCCAGATCTGATTCAGACGCCACAGAAGAAAACAGCTCGTCATCTTTTTCATGGAACCTTCAACAGGGCAGGTAGCAGTGCCAACACTTCTCTAGAATCATCACATCCGGATCACATTCCGGCCATATTCCATCCAGACTTTTGGCAAAGTGTTCTCTCAGACACAACAAAGCTCATTTCCAAGACAACATCAGTGATTAAAGTTTGTTCCAGACTGGGAAGTTCCCCCTCTATCAGCTCTCTGTCTGAGCCAGCTGCCGTCTAACAGCCCGGCTGTGTTTTGGGACAAAGACAACACTATACACTACATTATCTGGGAGGGGGTCAGAGTCTTACGCGCCTTCTTTGCAGATAAAAAATGGCAGCTTATAACCAGACTGGTATTTTCACAGTCTGGGTTAGAATTAACAGTGGGAGGAGAACTCCAACACTTTACATAAATCTAAACAACAGATCGACCTCCAAACAAATGGGTCCTCTTCACACAGCTCATGTACTGTCAAAATAACAAGATTCCTTGTAAATCTGGGACGCTATGATGAGGTGTCCGCATACTTTGGCCACATTGTGCACTCAAAATGCCTTCAGTTTCACATGTATGTTTGTGTGTAGTCTACTCCACATGCCTCAAACCACTCTGGAACCTCAGGTGAATGGACTGTTTTCCATAGACAGTGTGTATTGTTAATGTTTCTGTGAATGTAATGGACACTGAACATCTCTGTTGGACGTTATAGTGATCTCTGAGCTGTGTTATTTACAGTTTTTTCTGATTGCTTAAGCACATTTCTGTAACTATTGGCTATTTGTGCAAAACTCTACACACAAATAAAAAAACCTTACACCAAATCAGCAAAACATTGTAGATCTCTTGCAAAAGCTAATACATCTTGCTTAACTCTTGTAAATACCAGCCATAAATGTGTGTAGTTTTACTAGGAGTGTGTTGATCATTTGGAAGTTGTGAGTAAAGCAGTGAGTTGTGTTTACAGTTCAGCAAAAAGATGCTGTGAAGTGGATTATATTTTTACAATTGCAAATTGTGTTACAAAAGTGCAAACTGAGTGTAAAGCAGTGTTTTTGCTTTTAGTTTTGCAAACTCAGTGATTTTGACATAACTATTAATAGTTTTAGAAATTGTGCTATAAGAATCATTGTTAGTGTTTAAGCATTCTGAAAAAACTGTAATATATATGGTCTTTTTATACCGATGTTAAGTCATGCATAATATTTACGGTTCGACTGTGTGTATATATATTTATATATAGGCTATATACACACAAACATATATACATCAGCTGATATACTGACAAGGAAATAAAAAAAATAAAATAAGAACTACACAACAAAAACTGCAGCGACAACACATTATCCTAATAGTGAAAAAACATACCATTACCACTGGTGGTGACCGCTCTCTTGTCTGCAGCACTCACATAGGAGGCCCTGAGGCTCCAGATTCCTGCAAAATGTAAGTTTTATTTCAATATTAATTAAGCATTCAACCAGTGTCACATTTGAATGTTTTTATTAGAAAGACAGCAAGTTATTATGACCCTCAATTCTCACTCCAGTAATATAATCAATACCCCCAACCCCACCCACAAAAAGAAACCCCAAATCAATTCAATGTGTCATTGAGCTCCCTCCGGCCTGCCTTCCACATGTAGATCACCATCAGGCAGGCACACAGCAACAGCAATTTTACATAGAGCAGTTAATGGCAGCAACAAGTCATCATACTGCAGGATGGGGCTCAGATTTCTCAGATCCTGCACTGTCCTTTACTTCCTGGCTCTTCCTCCTGCTGTGAGAGTTAAAGCCTCATCCTCTATTGTGCAGTTTCAGCATCCAGAGACCCGACATTATCTTCATACATTTAGATCTATTCATTTCTTGTAAGAATGTATTTACTCTGAGATACCTGATCACAACTGCAGCAGATTTCAGAATAAAAGTGATGAAAACCTCTTTAAAAGTAGTAGGTCGAGTGCACTTCCTCAACTTGGAGGTCACTACTTGCCTCCAAGATGTTGTGAGCACACTATTAAAACAAGCTATCTATATTTTATAGAGCACTGTACAATAATACAATGTAGGCGAGAGAGCCAAAGGTCAGAGTAAATGGATACAAACATCTCTCTACACACTGAGCTGCATTAGAGGATGGAGGAAGAACAAAGGATGAAACCTACGTGATGTCTTAGACAAAAAAAAACAACCTTTTACTACCTCAGAATGTAAATGAACAGCTTTGTAAAAATAAACATACATAACATTGTGTGGGACAGTTAAATTACATACAGACTGGATATCGAAGTGGAAGAGCGTACAATGACATTTATCTTTTCTACAGAATATTTTACTGCCAAAACACAGTAGAATAATATATTACGGCAGACTGCCACTCTCCCCAGACTTGTCCACCACCCGAGTCCTCAGTTGTCATGGTAACGATATGACAAACAAGTGCTTATAAGTTTACTGCTGGCCTTCTTTCTTCTCTCCCTCTGAAGAGCTGGAGCCGCTGCTGCTGTCTCGCTCTGCTGCCATCTGGAGGAGAAAAAGAAACAAGTCAGTGATGCACCATCACTCAGCAGTAGTACTTTACAGCATTTAAATAACTGACAGTATTTACATTTGTAATTAGTGCTTTATTATACAGAGACGTCACAGGAACTCATGAGAGTCAAGCTGTTGCCAAATTTTGGTACTGGTGTGTTTGGAGTTACAAGAAACCAAAAATCAGAATACAAACTCGGTCAGAGACTCGAGCGGAGTGCTGGTCCTGTAAGACAGTGATTACTGACCAGTCTGTCAAATTAAGTAACATTAATGTGTAAAATGTTGAGCTATTTTTGTAGTATTAACAATCAATTAGTGCTAAAGATTAGGAAGGTTTCATGGTTTTGATACCTTTAAATAGTCCCATAAAAACTTTAAAGTGACTTGGCTATATTCTCCATCAAATGGTGCAATGTGTCTCAAAAAGTGGCAATATTGCATCTAGCTGCTCTCCTAACCATCATCAAATAACAAAAAGGTAAAGAGGAACATGTTACATGTGGGTTGCTTAGATTAGATACTGCCCGGAAGATAAGAAGAATCTTGCTAGTCCAAGTTAGCATGTCAGTCATTTTAGAGACAATGGCTTTAGTGGACAAGTAGATTTATACCAGCAGTGAAACATATGCGGAACGTATCAAGCATGTTTTGGTTGCGTCTTTAGCATGACATCAATTCACACCAGGTGAGTTTTTGAAGCGCAGTGTATCTGTGCGCATGTTAAAAGCTCCCGCAGGAAATTTTTATTTTGAAAATCTACTGGATTCTCTGATGTTCTCTGACTTCCTGTTCCTGCTTAATCTGGTTGGTGCAAATTGACACATCTTTGATGCAACAGCTAGAACAGGCCCGCATCTCTCGTGGGGCAGCGTCTAGCTATGCTTCTGGGTATATGATATGCCCAGACGTCCGGCTGGAACAAAAAGCTAATTTTATGTTATTTTTTTTTCTTCACCTTCCTCAGTATGGATATAAGCTGTAGAAGACCGATGCCACCAAACATCTCAGCTCCAACCTCATTGTGTCTTGTATCTTTTAATGATTCTCTAATGTTAAAGCATGGTTCCTACCTTCTTGTAGGCCATTTCAAAGAGTTTGAGTGACGCCTGCTGCAGGGTGGTTGCTGCCTGTTTGATGTTCTCTCCCGTCTCTGAGTCTTTGTTGGCCAAAAGATCCCTGACCTTTGAGATCTCCTCCTTCAGCTTGGTGCACTGTGATTGGACAGATCATTGAGGAAAAATGAATATGACTTCCATTCCCCCAGAGGAATAATCTGGGAGTAATTAATGTGAGTATTTGCTGTACCTCGTCAGCAGGAAGCTGATCCTTGAACTCCTCCATCTTAGATTCTGTGTCGTGGATGATGCCCTCAGCCATGTTGACAGCCTCCACACGATCCTGCAAAAATAAAATGCACTTAATGACCAGTGAACCTACATCCATGAGGAAGAACTAGCAGGTTTAGAGCACTTTTTAGTGATGCACCGAATTTTCGGCCACCAAACATTTTTAACACTTTTTTTTACCGGAACAACTCGGCCGAAACAGGATGTTGTTATGGCGCAACCAGCACGGGTTTGACTGGACGCTCCAGCATGTCTGCGGTGTCTTTTCTTGCTCCATGTGAGCAGCTAAATACAGAGATCAGCTCCTCTGATGCATCTGCAGCTGACGTTATTCTTTTAAACGCAGCACTAAAGCGTCTTCTAAGCAAAGAGGTGGAGACGGACCGCGGAGTGAAAACATTGAAAAGTACAGTCGTAGTCCATCAGCACGCGTTTCACTGAGATCTACTCGGATCCTCTGCACTTTATCACGACAGTATTGATCCACGTTATAAAGATCATACTTGGATGTGGGAATAAAGCAGCGCGCATGAGAAATGCTCCAGGCCGCGAGGATTCGTAGCACCTGCTTGAAGACAGAAGCGCACAGCGCGCCCTCGCTGTCTGATGTGTTCAGTCAGATCCTGCAGTAGAGCGCCTCAAAGCATAGACTCTTCTGTTCTGATTTACTACATACGTGACATCAGATTTATTTTTCTGCTGGATGTTTACAGGCTGTTCAGGAGACTGAACCCCTTGCAAGGCTCCTGGACCTGATGGTGTGTCCCCCTCCTCCCTAAGACACTGTGCAGACGAGCTGACTCCAGTGTTCACAGACATCTTTAACACCTCTCTGGAGTCATGCCATGTGCCAGCCTGCTTCAAATCCTCCACCATAGTTCCAGTTCCCAAGAAGCCAAGGATCACTGGTCTTAATGACTACAGACCTGTGGCACTGACATCTGTAGTCATGAAGTCCTTTGAGCGCCTGGTACTGTCCCACCTCAAGACCATCACAGCCCCCCTCCTGGACCCCCTGCAGTTCGCCTACAGAGCTAACAGATCTGTGGACGACCTGTCAACCTGGCTCTTCACTACATCCTGCAGCATCTGGACTCCCCGGGAACCTATGCTAGGATCCTGTTTGTGGACTTCAGCTCTGCTTTCAACACAATCCGCCCAGCTCTCCTCCAAGACAAGCTGTCCCTGCTGCATGCTCCAGACTCCATCTGCCGGTGGATCACTGACTTCCTGACAGACAGGAGACAGCATGTGAGGCTGGGGACGAATGTCTCAGAAACAAGGACCATCAGCACCGGTACCCCCCAAGGATGTGTACTTTCCCCTCTGCTCTTCTCCCTGTACACCAACTGCTGCACTTCCAGCCACCAGTCTGTCAAGCTGATTAAGTTTGCTGACGACACCACCCTCATTGGACTCATCTCAGACGGGGATGAGTCTGCCTACAGGAGGGAGGTGGACCGTCTGGTGTCCTGGTGTGCTGACAACAACCTGGAGCTGAATGCCCAGAAGACAGTGGAGATGACTGTAAACTTTCGGAAAGTGCCAGCTCCATCACCCCCCCTCACCCTGACAGACACCCCCATCTCCACAGTGGACTCTTTCCGCTTCCTGGGTACCACCATCACCCAGGACCTCAAGTGGGAGCTCACCATCAGCTCCCTCATCAAAAAGGCCCAGCAGAGGATGTACTTCCTGCGGCAGCTGAGGAAACTCAAGGTGCCAGCCAGGATGATGGTCCAGTTCTACACGGCCATCATTGAGTCCATCCTCACCTCCTCCATCACAGTGTGGTACGCTGGGGCCACTGCCAGGGACAAGCACAGACTGCAGCGTGTTGTGCGCTCTGCTGAGAAGGTGATCGGCTGCAGCCTGCCATCTCTCCTAGACCTGTACGTCTCCAGGACTCTGAGGCGTGCAGGTCGGATCACAGCTGACCCTTCTCACCCTGGACACGGACTCTTTGAGCCACTCCCCTCAGGCAGGAGGTTACGGTCCATTCGGACCAGAACCTCACACCACAAGAACAGCTTCTTCCCCTCTGCTGTTGGACTGTTAAACTGTAATTAATGCACTGCTCTGCACTGTCTTCAGAAGGTCACTTTAGTATAGTCACTGCACAATGACGACTATTTGCACTGTTTACTCCATCTTGCACTACTTGCACACTAGTACCACCTCACCAACCCATGTGGTACCTATTACATTACTACATTATTACACTGTTCCATTTGTTCATATAAGGGTCTATGTTTACCATTACATCCGCCATTCATTTTATGTTCTGTTCATTGTATGTCTGTTATAGCATGTCTGTTATGTCAATTTAGCCTTACTGTAGTTTATTTACTTAATTTTATCTTAGTTTTATCTTATTGCATGTTATATATGTTCTTTGTATCCACCAATCACTGAGGCAAATTCCTAGTAATGTGAACCCCCTTCACTTACATTGCAATAAACATGATTCTGATTATTTTTTTTAATTTGACAAAATGTTTATTTATGCACTGGCCCTATTTAAATAGAACACATTATGTACACATGAGTGGGGTCAAGCCAAGTTATTTTATGTTGTGCATTGTTTGAATGTGCTAAATAAATATTTTTATAATTTTGTAATTGCTTTATTCTTTGAAACATTAATATTAAGTTATGCATTTGCAATGCCTTGATTTTAGTGAGGTAAGTACACAGTTATATCCATAAATGCAATGGTACTGATAATTGGCATAAAATGTTGTTTTTTGGCGTTTTGGTTTTCGGCCTTGGATTCCTCATTTTCGGTTTCGAGCAAGAATTTTCATTTTGGTGCAAGTATTTTACTGTTTTGCAGTTTTGAGTCCTACCTTTCTCCTCCTGTCCTCCTCGGCGTACCTCTCGGCATTCTTGATCATGTTCTCAATGTCGTCTTTGCTAAGACCACCTGAGGACTGGATTACAACTGAGGAAGACAGACGAGGATTACAACAAACGACTAATATGCAGCTCTAAACATTTGTTAATTCAGAAATCATTTGGTTGCCAAAACTTGTGGCTGCTAAGAGTTAGAACTGTTTAGCCACACTGGGGTTAGTGGGATAAACGGCATCCACTTGGCATCCACAAAGTATTCTCTTCTTCTGAGGACTGCAAAGGACCACGCTTTATGTATACCAAAGTGATGTTTAAATCCAGAATATGGCTGCCACTCACTCTGCTGTTCACGGCCTGTGCCCTTGTCCTTGGCAGACACGTGGACGATGCCGTTGGCATCTATGTCGAAGGTAACCTCAATCTGTGGAACTCCACGGGGGGCAGGGGGGATTCCCACTAGTGTGAATTGACCCAGCACCTTGTTGTCTGTGGCCATCTCTCTCTCTCCCTGACACACTTTGATCTCCACCTGAGTCTGTCCATCAGCGGCTGTGGAAAACACCTGGAGAGGATCATGGCAGTGTTACTGTAGAACCTGCTGTACCAATTATTGATTGATTACATTATGTCAACAGGACTGCAGGGCTGCCTTTCATACCTGGCTCTTCTTGGTGGGAATTGTGGTGTTCCTGTTGATGAGTTTAGTGAAAACACCTCCCAGAGTCTCGATACCCAATGACAGCGGGGTGACGTCCAAGAGGAGCACATCAGTCACATCACCAGCCAGGACGCCTCCCTGGATGGCTGCTCCAATAGCAACAGCCTCATCTGGGTTGACAGACTTGCTGGGAGCGCGGCCAAACAGGTCCTGGACTGTCTGCTGCACCTACAGTGACAAACAGTATATGTCACTTATATGCTTATATTACATCCAACTACTGTGGGTCATTGATGGTCTGCCGATACTTGTATTATAGAACAATGAAATTAAATGAGGAGTATGCCAATTGTTCTCTAAGAGAGGCGCCATTTAAGCTGGATCCACACTCCGCGAGAACAGAGAACTCCCTCCCTCCTGCCGACGTTACGCCCACAAAATGACATCATTTTTCTCTCAGACCGCCCGTTGTGCAGCTCTCTTTGACACGTAGTCCGAGCAGAACTTTTTCTCTCAAGGCTGTGCTGTGATTGGTCGGAATTTATTGTGAGCGTGATGAATGTGGAGAAGCCAAGAGCTTCTTCAGGTGCAGAACACACAGACAGAAGGAGGAAGCACAGCGACGATGGACAGTTTAGATGAGCAGCTGACAAACAGCTCCTGGAAGGAGAAACACGGCACACAGAGGAAAGCGTCTGTCCACAAGGTGGCGATAAAAACTAATCCCAGTATTGATCACGGTGTTACAGCGGCTCGCGCACATTAAACACCTGGAGACGGGATTTTTTTTTTTCTTTCTTACTCTTACCACCCGTGGAGCGAGTTCTCTGTTATCTGTTCTCGTGGAGTATGGAACAGCCTTTATCCTTCATTGCAGCTCAAAGTTAAACAATGTTGCTTTAGCAACACTACTTTAGACCGGCAGATGTCAAGGTTCACAACACTGACTGGTCATTCTGTACAACAGAAGTCCTTGACCGCTAGGGGGTCCACAGACGTACAGCAGGGAGTAATGAAGTTTTAGGTTGATGAGACACTTTCATTCTTCCCCCACCAATTTAAATACACATCATTACGACTCAACATATTGTAGCAAATGGATAGTTTGAGGCAGTGACACAGCCACACTATTATAGCTTAGTATTGCATGCACAATAACGAGGTACGTTTATACATGGCACTAGGACCAGTTTATATAAAATACAATTTTATATAATATATAGCAGGGGTCCATGACCCGAAAAACATTAAAGACCTCTGCTCTACAACAGTGCTCCATGACAGGTCCTCTTTCACTCAAACGTCCACAGTTATTTAGCTTGAAAGCAAACCAAGCTTGGCTGCAAACGGTCAGATGAATAGAACATCGTCTGTACATCATTACTCTGCTAAAATTTCCAAGAGTTTAAGTCGAGGCAACTGGACTCAAGGATTGTTTGTTTAAGATGTTCCGCCACTCCCCCAAATGGCTTCTTCAGTTCAGCAGAACTCCACAGATATACTCTGCTAATACCTTTATGTTTCATTCTAAAACTCAGGTCTCTATCTACTCAATATAAAATCCTTTATAAAAATGCCACACAGTGCATTGTATATATACTACATACCTTGGGCATGCGAGTCATGCCTCCCACCAGCAGCACCTCTCCAATGTCTCCCTTGGACACCTCTGCGTCCTGCATGGCCTTCTGGCAGGGTGCCACGGTGCGGCGGATCAGGTCAGCCACAATGCCTTCGAACTGAGCCCGAGTCAGCTTCATGTTAAGATGTTTGGGACCAGAGGCGTCCATGGTCAGGTAAGGCAGGTTGATGTCAGTCTGGGAGTGAGAAAATAAAAAAATGTTTATAATTTCCAGGAAAAGCACATGCAGACTGTTCGGTTTGCTGAAATGCTTGTGTGACCCTGTCTTAGACCTGTCCTGTGGTCTCAATCAGGACAGGCCTCTCTCAGTGGGCCGAGACCTGCAGCAGCTCAGCAGCAGCAGGCTCTGAAACAGAACCTGTTGCTGTAAGGTACAACACAGGAGCTTCCTCTACCAGCACTGTAGCACTGAGCCAGACGCAACTTTCTGGACAGCTGGCTGAGAGCTGGACTTGAAATAATAAATCTGAAAAATAAATTCTCTACCTGCAGCGAGGAGGACAGCTCGCACTTGGCCTTCTCAGCAGCTTCTCGGACTCTCTGAAGAGCCATATTGTCCTTCATCAGATCCACCCCAGACTGAAAAGACAAGACATTTTTATATATAAAAAGCCATCAAACACACGAAAGGTTTGAACACGCTCGTGACTGCTTACCTCTCTCTTGAACTCTTTCACGATGTGTTTGAGCAGGTGCTGGTCAAAGTCTTCTCCTCCCAAGAAAGTGTCACCGTTGGTGGACTTTACCTCAAAAACTCCCTTCTGGATCTCCAGGACAGAGATATCAAACGTACCTCCACCAAGATCATACACAGCAATACTGTAAACACACACACAAAGTTTATCACACAATCGCACCAAAAAACTGAAATAAGTGAGTTATTAATGTTTTACTCACATCTTATCCTGGGTTTTGTCCAGACCATAGGCCAGAGCAGCAGCTGTGGGCTCATTGATCACACGCAAAACATTCAGACCAGCGATCTGACCAGCATCTTTGGTCGCCTAGGAATCGAAGAAGCATATAAGTCACCATTAACATGCATTAGCTAGATGGGATTTACTACTTCACTAGGAAGGTCCAGTCCTTCAAACCACTAACTTGTATTTACTTTCAATAAACCAATGTTAATGATTTACAATTACCAACTTCAACGTTTTCTTTCCATATCATCTCAACCATGTTGTAGTAGAGTTTTTGACAGCAGTCTGTCATGTGAAGTTAATACTCCTGACACTTGCTTATAATTATCCTCTGTGTGTATACCTGTCTCTGAGAGTCATTGAAGTATGCTGGTACAGTGATCACAGCGTTCTTGACTTTGGTTCCCAGGTAGCTCTCTAAAAAAAAAAAACAAATATCAAATCATTGGGAAGAGTACAATACACATGTGGAAGAAAAACAAGGGAAAAGCAATGAAATTCACACCTGCAGTCTCCTTCATCTTCATCAGAACAAAAGCTCCAGCCTGGCTAGGGGAGTACATTTTCCCATGAGCCTCTACCCAAGCATCACCGTTAGATGCACGTACAATCTTGTATGGGACATTCTTCCTGTTAAAAAAATATATAGGGTATTCATTGTATCCACTGGTGCGAAAAAAAGATGCAAATGTTGTTACTGAACATTAGTTCTAGTTGCAAATTAATTTAGTAAGATCATAGATGCACTCACAAGTCTTTCTGGACCTCTGGGTCATCGTAGCGTCGACCAATCAGTCTCTTGGTGGCATACAGTGTGTTCTGAGGGTTGGTGACAGCCTGGCGTTTAGCGGGCATGCCCGCCAATCGCTCACCATCTGCTGTAAAGGCAATGACTGAAGGAGTTGTCCTAGCGCCCTCTGCATTCTCGAGTACCTAGGAGGGGGTGAGACAAGGTTCATTCCCTTCAAACTATACCTCAGCTTGTTGCCATCAGTTTGTCTAAAACATATACATCAAAGTGCACCTTCTGTGTCCGCCGTTACTGTCCCCTGGAAATCCAACTAAAATCCACAGACGCCAGACCCTTCTTTGTATAGAACAAAATCATTAGGATGTCAGGTCAGGCTCTGTATGTTTAGTTAGTGATGTTTTGACTGAAACACCGACCACATCAGCATAACTGGATGTGGTTGCACTGATTTTGTCTAACAATGTATCAAATCAACAAGGACGGTGTGGTAAAGTAGCTGCACACCGAGCTCAATAATGAACAGATAAAAGACAGAACTGAAAGACGACTGTCTTCCTAAATGTAAAATTTGCATCAGATGTCATGTGTCATATTGACTGATATGCATATGTGTAGAGGCAAGAGTCAGAAGATGGTCAGAGAAATTCCAGAGGAAACCGAGTAAAAGAGATGAACTTTGTCATCCAAAGTGTACTGTTGTGGCTTTTTCCATCTTGCCATTGTAAGTGACAGCAGAGAAGGTCACAGAGGCGAATACATGGCTGTTTAAAACGAGAGCTGGTGAGGTGTTCAGCACAACAGACACAATCTTACACTATAAAAGTGTACATTAGGACATTATCGCGCAAAAACAGTTCTGAGGTCACGGTTTTCGGTTCGTTTTCGGCTAGTTTCGGTTCGGTTTACAATGTTGAGGTTTTTCTACTTTTGACAGTCTGGAAATACCAGATGAGCATAAAATATATATCCTAATTATCCAACATTCACCATATTTAAGAATCAGTTCAGTGTTTCCCCATCATTATATCAGGTCAAGTCAATTTCATTTCTTTTTAATTTCTATATAGCACCAGATCATAACAGAAGCCATTTAAGAAAACCTTTCCTATAGAACAGGTCTACACCTTGTTCTTTTATTAAACAAACTAAACAGCTCATGTTATTCATCTTATATATTTCACGTCAGTCTTCAAACGTCACCAAAGAAAGTCACTAGTTGCTTTTGATTAAAAAAAGTTTGGAAAGCCGCGAAATGTAGTGAGAGAGACGCCAATTTGGCAACACTCGTCTTCATGCTGTGGTAAAAATGTCTCCCCTTACTTGATGCGCATGTCCAGAACCGAACAGAACATGCACCCCGAACCGAAACACGTGTACCGAACGGTTCAGATTTTGAACTGTCCCGCCCCTACTACCCAATCACTGTGTGAAAGGAGACAGTACACTGAAATCAGAGGGGAGGAAAATAATGTCTGAATTTAAGTATATTCAGGTTGCAGTTAGATGCAATATAAACATCAATTGGTTGAAACAGTTTTTGCAACATCTATTCTACCCTTACACCTAAAATGTATTAGTCATCAATTGTTACAAATAGGAAAAGGATTGAAGCCTAGACAAATCGATGGAATCTGAACTGTTTCCTAGTCTTTTCTGATAACCTTTGACATTATTTTGCAACATACAATGTTTTGCAACTTCATCAGCTACTCGACAGTAAACTAAAAATAAAAGTGCACATACGCCTTAACAAAACATACACAAAAGGTCCAATACTTTTTCACAGGATGCACTTGCCTGAATAGAGCCATCAATCACAAGAGTGCTTCAGGCCAATTTGATATTAATGTAAGGGCCGTTCAACATTCAACTGTCAATTTAAATATGCTGACATTAAACAAAATCTACTCATCCTCACCTTGGCCTGCTTTCCCTCCATGACTGCAACACATGAGTTGGTGGTTCCCAGGTCTATGCCAATGACTGCACCCTTGATGGCTTCAGACCTGCAACACCCAACACATTCCCATTATCATATATATATATATATACACATATATATATACATATATATATATACACATATATATACATATATATATATATATATATACACATACATACATACATATATATATATATACACATATATATATATACACACATACATATACACATACATACATACATACATACATACATATATATATACACATACATACATACATATACACATACATATACATACATATATACATACATATATACATACACACACATATATACACATATATATATATACACACACACACACACACACACACACACTGTATTACCACTATACTATACTACTGATGCAGATTATGCACGTTTTACAGGAATACTTAAAAGCAGTGATTTTTACTTCATTATATTTAAATACTTACGCATAGTCCCTCCTGGACAGGGCTCTGAGTGCGTCTGGCTGAAAGCCATTCCAACATGCCTGTAAATACATCACAGAACTGTTACACAGCTGTTATCAAAAACTGACTGAAAGACAATTTAACATGAGAAAGTTTAACCGAGTTAACGACATGTTAGACCAAAAACACATTTTCCAACATGTTATACAACACAAAATCTACTCACGTTACATATTTAAATAACACCTAATATGCAGAAAACAAGGATTACACACGTGCAATAATCCATCTGTACCATCTATGCTGCTGTGCAATGTTTGTACACAATTGCTCTTATCTTTTATTTTTTACTGTACTATATTCTATTTTGTTCTATTTAACTCTTGCTCTGACTGTCGGTGTTGTATTGCTGCTGGTACCCAAATTTCCCTGAGGGACCTTCCCAGAGGGGTTAATAAAGTCTATTCTACATTGAGTGAACCTCAGGAGCACGGTGTGAGAAGTGTTGCAGCGTGTTGGGGGGTGGGGACACCTCGCTGAAGGTCACAGATCTGCTACAGCCTTGAAACAAGTAAATTACTTTTTGCAGTATTAACATATGTTCACAAGTAACTGCCAATATGAACCATGTTCAGTTAATCTTCAAGTCTCTAAATGGCACAGGTGACGTAGGACGTCACATTCACTCTGGCACACGCTTCTCTAACGGTCACACAGAGCAGACGGCTTTATTTAGCACAACATCCTTCACCACGTACATTTAACACTCTGACAGTTCAAACACATTGCTCGTTTCGGAATAACGCTGACATCTAGCAGTCACGGTTAGAGGTGGCCTCCAGCTAACGCTGTTAGCGTGCTATGCTAGCCGGCTAGTTGTCAAATCTGTTAAAATGGACCCAGCATTAGTTATACTTGATATGTTTATGGTCAATATTTTAAACTTACCTTTTTAATCAAAGACGACACGTTTCTTGTGCAGGTCCTAGTCGGAAGAGTCCTTGAAACGCTTCTGGCGACACTCAACATTTTGACTCGGCTAACAAGCTAACTAATTTGAAATAAAACGTCAGCAGCGTTTACTGCCAAAGGACGATTCCCAAACTGTGAAACAGCGAAGATTAGCTAAAAGATGCGAAACCTCTCAAGTGTCTGCAGACGTCCAGACGGTGTATCCGAAGAACCTAGACTCAGGTACAGCAGGACGGCTTGTCTTTTAACTGCGACGCTTCTTCTGGAATGATCCAACACATGTTGCACCATGCACCGCTGAAGGACCCCAGGTTTTTGCTGTTCGTGTACTGCCTGAAAATACAAATGTACATAACGAAATATTATGCGTTTTTTCGTGTATGAACTGTTCAAATTTTGACAATAATATGATGTCACAAAAATAACAAGGTGCCTTGTTTAAAGGATAAGCCAGTTGTGCTACTGTTGAGGGTTGTCGTCAGTATGGCTGTAACAGGGCAGATAAACGTAGTGGGCATGTGAAGGTCATGATGTAACGAGGGTGCTCGTAGTTTTCACGTGTGTTACATCAGGGATGCTGAATGAACATACCCTCTGTATCTTACTATACAATTACTATTGTTTGGGGAATCGTTTGCGAAGTCACGTAACACAAGGAACATTCACATTTGTATGTATACACACCTTAAAACACATGACAGATCAACTTTATTCAGAGTTTAACCAGCTTGTGGAACAGATTATTACCCTATATTACAATTATTATACAAACTACAAAACACCAAAGGTAGCATTATATAGTCCATGTAAACCCCTGTTTGTGTTTTATCTACTTGACCACTAATATCTGCATCATTTCAAGTGTCCTATCAATTTTGTGTAAAACAAACAAACAAACAAATATGATCACAATAAACGGTGAATATATTTTTTGCCAATTAATCAAATATGAATTTCAGGACATTATTATCAATAATAATACCAGATATTTCTTATACTTCTACTAAGACATAATGCGAGGCAAGAGGAATCACAAATAGGGGGCAGGCTTCATCACAGAAACAACTGATGTCTGTACAAACAAATATATTAGAGGGGAAAATACGTGGGTTTAATATCAGCCACTAGGTGGCAGCATGGAGAGTAATATGAAACATCTTAGGTCAAACATGACAAAAGCTTTAATTTAGCTATCAGGTGCAACACCTTAAAATAGGGTTGGGCGATATTGGCAAAAAAATGAATCACGATTAATTGTGGCGTTTAGCCGATAACGATTAATTTGACGATTAATTGATGACAGTTGCACTTACATGCTTTTGACTCAAATCGCCACATTGTTCTAAAATGATTCCGACAAATCATCAGTCAAGTTAACTCCTTCATTCTAACAGGTTAAGCTGGTGAGTAGTGATTAGGCACCAACCAGCTATGTTTGAAATATGTATTGATAACAGATGCACAAACTGCTTCAAAATAATAATGAAGCAAACATTTAAAGTAGCTTTGTCCTTCAGATGTTCTTATCTTAAGGCCACAGAGCAGTGCATGTCAACATTAACATTAAACAGGACAAATAAGTTCAGAAAAGTCACATCAGTGATTATTTCAAGTTAAAAAAATGTCTGTGCAAATGAACCTGTGACTGAATATGTCCCACAGTAGTGCATGTTTTCACTCAGACTGTAGAACAGCAGCAGAAAAACAAACAAACAGGACAATTTCAACCTGCGTTACGTCCTTCCATCGCAGAGCAGGATGACTAAACGTACCACGGATTCTCGGCTAAGTGGAATTCTTTCAATATCTGCTGGAGGAGACTTCGCTGTTGTATTGTACTGTTTCCTATCTTGCTGGGGAGTACGTAAATAAAGATTGAGAGGCGGAGTTCATTCTTTTAATACCAACAAACATTCCGTTACCATGGCAACAACCAAAGCTCCACGCTCACATCTAATGCATGTCGTGTATGCATGCGCGACACTATATACAGTGTTGGGGAGTAACGAATTACATGTAATGCCGTTACATAATTTAATTACAAAATGAACCTATTTGTAATTAGTTACAATACTGGGGAAAAGAATGTAATTAAATTACAGTTTTTTTTAGAAATTTCAAGCGTTACAGTTTTAATTACATTTTCAGAAAAGCTTGAATTTAGAAATATTTTTTCACGGCGCATCCGCCGTCTAAACTGCATACTGCCTTCTGATTGGTTCTCATCTTGTCTGTCATCACCTGTTGCCCTGATGCTGCCAGTGTGATTTGTCAGACAGGAACAATGGCGATGAAGAGTGTGTTTATGTGTTGGAGATTCAGAAGACATTTGACCCAAACCGCAGATAAATCCACATTACTATACAGCTGTAATACAGCATAGTACTGAAGATGCTCACATTAGGCTAAATAAAATGTGAGCAGAGCCAGCGTTCCATGTGTCTTCTCCTGAACAAAGTGGGTTGACTCAGTAATGGCACAGATGAGGCTGTGGTTAGCAAGCTAGCTACTAGCTAGCTATACCCCCTCCCCTCCCCTATACAAACCCTACAGCTTTAAATCATGTTATGTGTTCAACACAACACAGGAGAAGACACACGGAACGCTGGCTCTGCTCACGTTTTATTTAGCCTAATGTGAGGACCTTCAGTACTATGCTGTATTACAGGTGGATGTGGACGGATACTGTTAAAATTATTAACAGACTATTACCTCTAGCCAGGAGACGATGTGCGAGCGTCAATTAAGCAGGCATTCTATGTGGACAACTGTCTGCAAAGCTTCCCCACTGTGGAAGAAGCACAGCAACTCGTCAAACAAGTTGATGTCACTTCTGGCTGAGGGGGGCTTTGAGCTGCGACAGTGGGCCAGTAATGTTCCTGAGGTCATCTAACACCTTCCCTAAGAAGCCATATCAAAGGGCAGCAAGTTCTGGATAAACCAATCAGACACTGACCCACAAGAGTTCGCATTGGGACTGCGTTGGCATTGCAGCTCGGATACCTTACGGTACAAATACCACATGCTGGAACACCCTACACCCAGCAAGCGGAACATCTACAGAGTCCTGGCACGTCTCTTTGATCCCTTAGGCTTCATTTTTCCCTTCACCACTCGGACCAAGATTATAGTACAGCATTTGTGGGACAAACGGAGAGAGTGGGATGACCCATCATTACCTGAGGAGCTACTACAAGCTTGGCTGCTATGGATAGAGGAGTTGCAGCATCTCTCTCAGCTTTCATTGCCTTACTGTTACATGAGTCCCACAATAGACACATTGAGCTGGAGAGGGAGCTACACATCTTTGCTGATTCCTCAGAAAGGGCCTATGGCTTAGTGGCCTATCTGCGGACTCAGGACTCACAGGGTCTGGTGGAAGTGTCATTCCTCACTGCTAGATTGAGAGTGGTCCCAAAGAAACAACAATCTGTACCAAGACTAGAGTTGTGTGCGGCATTGACCGCTGCCCAGCTGGCCGCACTCCTGCAAAGGGAGCTGACAATTCAGATCTCCAAGGTTATTTCTAGACGGACTCCACAACTGTCCTCACATGGCTTCAGTTGAATTCTTGCCGAATCAAGGTCTTTGTAGGAACACGAGTGGCTGAGATCCAAGAGCTGACGGAAGGCTGCTGTTGGAGGTACGTGGACTCAGCAAACCCAGCTAATGACATCGCAAGGGGTAAGACAGTGCTGGATCTCTCTAGCGATAGCAGATGGCAAGGTGCACCCAAGGTGCACCCTTTCTGTGGCAGTCACCCAAATCTTGGCCTACTCAACCAACCATAGGAGTACCAGAGAGTCGCACAGAACTTCGAACAACCCTAGTCTGCTACCTCACCACAGTCACACAGAACACCCGGTTAACTGATGTTAATGATTTCTCATCATTCTCAGACCTGATTGAGGTAGTGGCCCGGTCCAAACGTGGGGCAGCAGCTGACCATGTTTCCCTTACAGCCGAAGATTATAGAGAAGCAGAAAGACAGATCCTTCAACAAGCCCAGCAGGACAGCTTTGCTGAAGAGTTTCACCTCTTAAGCATCGGCAAGCCAGTTTCAACCACTAATAAACTGCTGACTTTGGCCCCAGAGTACGATGGAACTGTAGGACTCATTAGGGTTGGTGGAAGACTCTGCCGCAGTGACCAGCTGGAGCAAGAGGCCATCCACCCGACAGTCCTAGACCGCCGGCATAAAGCGACACAGCTCATCATTCACAACACAGATAAGGCCCTTAATCACCCAGGTGCAGAACGCGTGTTTGCAGAGCTATAAGTATTGGATTCTGCAAGGCCGCAAAGCAGTAAAGAAACACCAATGACTTTGCCCTGATTGTCAGAGGTGGAGAGCCGCCCCAGCCGTACCAGCCGATCTAGATCCTGTGATGCCCAATCTGCTCCTCATGGGGCGGCATGACCTTCCCCAGGTTGTGCATTCCGATGAAGAACTTCTGAGTCGACGCCGGTGGAGACATTCCTAGGTATTAGCAAAGCAATTCTGGAGGCACTTTATCCGGTATTATCTCCCAGCCCTGCAGATCTGGTCTAAATGGCATAAGGACCCCGCACAGCTTCAACTGAACACCGTTGTTATGGTGATTGATCCTCAGTTGCCGAGAGCGCAGTGGCCACTCGGCCGTGTGACCAAGTTAATTTCAGGAGCTGATGGCAGAGTCAGGACTGCAGAAGTGCAGGTAAAAGACAAGACTTACACCCGGCCAGTTGCTCACCTGGTGGCTCTACCAGCGGAGGTCATCTATCCTTCTGATGGTGTCAAATTTGTTTCGAGTATTTTGGGGGCGGCTGTTACGAAGGATTGACTTGTATGTGGACAGTGTATCGGCAGTATCACGTGACTCCTGATCGCCGCTCCCTTTGATGTGGCAGCATGTGCTGCAGCTGCTGAGAGATGAGAGAGTGAGTGAGTGCGCTGCGAGGAGTATGTGGATGCAGAGGCCAGTGGAAGAGACATTTCTGTTGAGATTGTGTGCGTAATTATAATGTAAGTTTGCAGTTTGTATTTAAGGTAGTCCAGATGTTTCATTTGGTTTATTATGTTATGCGCGTTTAATACTGTTTAATAATATGCAGTTGAGACATTAATTCAAGCTTTTCTGAAAGTTGTTCAAATCAAATGTAATTTAAATTCTAACGCTTGAAATTTCCAAAAGAAACTAATTTAATTACATACTTTTCACCAGTATTGTAACTAATTATAAATACGTTCATTTTGTAATGGCTTTACATGTAATTCGTTACTCCCCAACACTGGATATTAGTTAATTGAGATGATTATTTAAGGTGTGTTTTATCGACATCAGCTAGCTGGGTTTCCTTATTAAAGGTAGGGGAGGAGATTTTGAAAACTCAGTGAGAGTCAGCCAGATTTTGAAAGTAAACACAAGCCCCTTTCTCTCAGAGCTCACCCTGAAGCCACGCCTCCCAACCAGTCTGTGACTTCGGCCATCATGCACGTACCTCTCTGGTGCACAGAGCAGGAAGAGAGTGACAACCAGCCAACTATACGCGCAGGGGCGCCTCGTAGGATTGGCTGATGTTTTTAGTGTTTTATAGCTTCCACAGATGATTCATATTCTTTGCTTTAAAGCGAAACTGCCGAACTAATCGGTTGCTATCAGACTGTAAAGAGACATTACACTAATTTAACAAAAAGTGCACCAGAATGAAATCTCCTACCCTACCTTATTAAGCAGAAGGCTACTGGCTGAATTGTGCACTGTTATCATTAGGTCAACATACTTTCTATTATTGCAAACACTTAATGCAACACGTTTGAATTATCTGTATTCCATTGTTTTATCTGTTTGATTTTGTAAAAGAAAAAGTATAATCATTATAATGATCTAATCATCATTTCTATCCAAGATAGAGGAAACACCCAAGAGTCCTGAGCACTTCCAGTCTGCGTGATGAGAGGGAAGATGGAACAGCCAGCACTCCCCAAGTGAACCTGAACCTGCTCTGAACAAGCAAGGACAGCAGCAGGACTCAGCGTATCACAGGATGCTGTCTTTTATGCTGTCGGGCCAACAGTAATGTTCTTTTTCACAACTGCCTTCAGGAGTATAAGCACTGATCTGGTTGCATTTGCCAAGTAAATGGACTGCTGTGAAAGTTTACATTCAGATATGTTAAAGTTATGTTTCCTTGTTAACACTACACCTGGTGTTTTAGTTATAAGTTTGTTTATTGATCAAGATACAGCACAATAGCCCCTGTGTGTGTGTGTGTTCTAGCCTGTCTGGTTCATCTGCTGACCCCTCACTTCAGTAAAAAGAGACACTGAAATTCAGTCTAGTGATTGATTTTATTATTGTGTTAATGTTGGCTAACTTAAGGCTGCTGCTGCAAGATGACAGATGTTGAACCTCTGTTAGGAACGTGCTGCTCCGCATCATTTCACTGAATACCACTGCCTTCCGCCATTATTGTTATCGTGGGCTCACGTGCGCGCTTGCGGGTGGTGAGAGTATGTCGCACACAAAAATGCGTCATCATGACGTAATTGATAAGTGGAAAATATTAATCGGTGACAGTTTTTCTTACGATTAATTGCACAGGATACGATTTTGCACAAGCGTAGTGCAGTGCCACTTTAACTACCTACCACAAGTTCCTGCTGACCTGCTCTGACTGCCTGCTCATGCACACATACAACAAAGAGAACAACTATCAAATGTTTTACTTATTCTTTAGTAGGTTAGGTGTAAATACCTTATTAATATTACTGAATACCGAGGGCCTTTATTGTCCATCTGTGACGATAACATTACTTTATTCTACTCATCTCTGTAGGGAGGAATGACACTGAAGCACCCTCTGACTTTGAGACCTTCAGGAAACAAGCTGCTTGTCTCAAGTTTGACCTGCCTGCAAAGTTTCACTATGACACCAGCAAAGGTGAGCGTTCACTTTTTTAACCTGTGATACAAAGCAATTCAGAGTCCTGAGTCTAAAAATGTGTTGTGAATTTCCTGTGAGTTTTCACAGAGCTGTGTCCGGTGGACTGACTCCACACTACAACAGCAGATCCACACAACAGATTTGTTTGTCAGCCTGTTCATTAGTTTGTTCACAGTATAATTTAAATATGCATATTAAAATAAAAATGGGTCAATCGTGGCTTATAATTTGTGCCGGGGAGTTCTTTGTTATTTACAGTTTTTTTAGTGCGAACGGTTCTTTTAAGCGTATTTTTTTAAATGAGGACATGTGGAATAAAATGAATAGATTTGATTCCACGCATGGCGCATTAAAGGACTACTGTGAACAATTAAGTGCTATGTTTGATCTGCCTTTATTTTGAATGATGGCTAATGAACTTTTATTCGGATCCAAGTCTAGAGTCTATTTACATTACATTACATTATCTGAGACAGTAATAATTTGGTGCGGTACTTAGTAACAGCGAGGGTTGGAATCATATTAAATACCGTTTGCAAACTGAAAACCAAGGTGAATATTATTTACCTCGTCAAAGCCCGGCTTTACATGTTTTCTTGAATGCCGCATGTGACAAAGTCTCGCGAGACGAGGCTACCTTGACAACAGTGTACGTGGCTTCACAGCTGACCCGCAGACTCGGGTGTTTACAGGGATGCACTTGCTCAGAGCTAAAGATACAGTGCGTACAATGACCGTATCTGAACATTGACTAATGTCGAGTAATTTATATTAAAAATATTCCCTGTCCAGGAAGAGGCTTTGCATTGACGCTCCTTGCTAGCTACAGCAGCTTCAGAGCCTGCTAGCGGAGTGCTAGTGAAGAACAGCTTCTCGCCCTGCTAATCGTCCAGCCTGCTGGTGTGATATGGCGGAGAGCGGGTCTTCGCTTGAATTATCCAGTTCACTGACGAGCTCGACTCTTCCGCCGCCCAGGACCCGCATCTTCAAAATAATCGTAATCGGAGACTCGGGGGTCGGAAAGACTTGCTTAACGTACCGCTTTTGTGCGGGCAAGTTCCCCGAGAAGACGGAGGCCACGATCGGGGTGGACTTCAGGGAGAGGCTGGTCGAGATTGACGGCGAGACCATCAAGGTGTGCACTGTACAGTAGAGTTTGACAAATTCCAGGCCTACAAAGAGACATGTATGTTGAGTGCGATGACAGGTCTCATAGGTAAACATCTGGTTATAGCCACAGCTGTGTGTTAATTGTTGTCTTGCTCATAGGCACGTCATTGGTTCTTCCTGGTCTCAGGCTTATGTGAGGGCTTCAACCTATCAGGCCTGCATTCAAATCATTACTCCAGCATTATCACTACATAACATAACCAGGCTGTAAACGTGTTTATTTTGGGACCTATACACATTTATGAGGCAGTAAATGTTGCAGTAAACATGATTGTTGTCAGGGATATATATGTTAATCTGTATGGCTATATAGCATCTGTGGTATATAATATTTTTTGTTATAAATTTGAAATTTTAACATCCACTCACGGAGGACAATTAAAAAGACATGTAACCCACTTCTACATTGTCCCCACAGATCCAGCTGTGGGACACCGCAGGCCAGGAGCGCTTCAGGAAGTCCATGGTGCAACACTACTACCGCAATGTTCACGCTGTTGTCTTTGTCTACGACATGACCAATGCTGCCAGCTTCCGCAGCCTCCCCGCCTGGATCGAGGAGTGCAAGCAGCACGCTCTGGGCACAGAGGTTCCCAGGATACTAGTTGGAAACAAGTGTGACCTCCAAGACTCCATCCAAGTGGGCACGGACGTGGCACAGCAGTTTGCAGACGCCCACTCCATGCCGTTGTTCGAGACCTCGGCAAAGAATCCAAACAGCCAAGGAGATGGAAACTGCAGAAACAGTGACCATGTTGAGGCTATTTTTATGACGGTAGCTCACAAGCTGAAGTCTCAGAAGCCCCTGGTGCTCAGCCAGCCGCCCGAGGGATCAGGTGGCACCATCAACCTGAGCAGGGGCAGGGATGATGGGGGAGACGGGGCCAGGAGCTGGAGCTGCAGCAGCTGCTGAGGGAGGAAAACGATAGGAGAGGGGAGATGACTTCAGCCTTAGGCAGACCGATAACAGAGAAGGCAGAAGGAGCAGAGCGACGAGCAGAGAAAGAATGGATCAGCAAAATGGCTTCACAATCAGAAAGAACACAGACGAATGTCTCCATAGACGAGGACACACTTTATTCCCTGCTTGTGCTGAACTTCATGAAAGACTTTAGGTGATTTTGGCTCGCAGCTATAATGTGCGGGATTGGTTGGTTTGTGCAACAGAAAAAGTGTCCAAAAGTCCCAAGGCTAGTTATTCTGCAAGGGGTGGACAAAATAACAGAAACACACGTGCATGTCATTTGGGGTTAGACTCTGGAAAATACTTAATTATAATGAGATTTCTGATATTCCGTCTACCACCTTCCTTTTGTTTTGTTTTCTTATTAAAGGCACTCTATGGAACATTTACATTCACACTAACACACAACGTGCATTTTCTAACCATTTTAGCTACATTTCCCTTTTTCGAATTAGTTGTGATCATATAAAATACATTTCTTAGCTTCTTTTACCAACGGTTGGTAATCATGTTTGCAAAGCAATGAAACTGCAATAAATTGTTTTCTTCTTAAAACCGAAGGCTGTCGGTAACAGTCACAAAGTCCACAGGGTGCCTTTAAATGTGGTTGTTTTCAAGCACTACCTGTTTAAATCTTGAGGGAAATGATTTCATATTCATGTTCTGTTTTGAACAAATATTAAGCTCTTACAGTTGACTGGGGAAAAAGGGATCATACAAACAGTAGACAGTACCCTGAGGGGATCATCGCTACATTCAATACCTGGGGTTGTTGCAAATATGATGTGGCTGCGTGGCTTGTGACATTCCCAGTGTTGCTTTTAGCTGCAGCTGACACCACATCATGCTATCAAACAGGGTGACGCTTTCTAACTGGGAAGCTAAACATTTGCTAATCGCTGAAAACAAGACAAATGAACAAAAGCGCTACTAAACGTTTGATGCAACTAAACATTAGCTTCTAGCAAGCTGTAATTTTCTACCGCTGTAAAATTCCTGAACAAAATGTAAAGGGTTAATTAGCAGCAGTGATGCTGACTAGCGTGCTAACTATCAGAATGTTGTATCCTCTGGAAACATGGTGTTAAGGTCCTGCATCCTGTCTCACTTTTTACAGTGTAACAAAATGTTGACATAGCAACCATCTTTAAGAACAATCCTGCTGCCCCCAAGTGGCCAAGAATCTGTTACTGCAGCTTTAAGGGGAACACTTCAACTGTCTGATGGTAGAACCATCGTTTAGCTTAGTTTCTAGCATGCAGCGTACTTCAACATGAATCTGTCGCTTGTTCTTGCACTCAGCAACGTGGAATATGTACCAGGAATCAGCTGAAGGATTTAAGGGAACATGTAAAAGTCCTTGTTGTGTTCCCTGCTCCATTTTCTGTGTAGGACAGTTCGCTAAACACAGCGCTGTCAGCTAGTGAAACGGTGGAGACACATACCTCTCATAGGGAGTAAGGCATTGTAGTGTGCACCTCTGGCATATATACATAGATGCCTATACTCACTCAATTTACTCAGCATGTCTTGCACCATTGCACAATAAAAGTTGACTTTTTTCTCCTCAACAGCCCATCGGTCGGCATCCATGTCTTGTTGCTTTGCAGATTTGTGTGCTGTGACCACAGCTGGTCCTGTGGCGCTCTGCTCATCTTCACGAAGGACTATCAGCAGAACCAGATGGCCTTCACTCAGGACTCACTGTTCAGACTATGCACACAGACAGCGGGGCAGAAAACAAGAAAGACGATCTCTGTGGTCTGTCAGTGACGTGTCTACAGTGGGAGACAGACATTGTGTGGGCGCTTCATTGTTTTATACTGGGTTGCTGCTTTCTTCTATTTTTTAAAGTGTCCTTTGTTTTTTTACAATTCTGCCTTCATGTTGTGATTTCCTTTGCCTTACATTTGTTCACCGATGCCACAATCAAACAGTGCCACTGTATGTCTTACTGCTAAGGAATCCCAGATACATAATGTGACCATGAATGAAACTGCTTACTTAACTAACTGTGTGAGAGTTATCCAAACACGGAGTCATCTTTCCTTAGGAAAAAGCTTAGCACACTTTTATTTATTAAAAACGCATAAAAGGTCTTGGGATTAACCCTGTTAGAACTCACTTTGTCATCACACACAAGGAATTAAACATTTCATTCCCAATATGCCGTGTGTGCAGTTATTCAACTTGAGTGAATGTGGGTTTAGAAATGTTTGGCCAAAGAGCAAATATGGACGTTACGACAGTCCAAAGTCCTCAGTCTTATCACAAGCAGGAATGATTTATGTGTCTGTGATAGAGCTGCATGGGTTCCATTAAGACTTAACTGCTTCACTGGAGCCTTGAGATTCCTCTTTCCTGTCCATGTTAAAAAAAAGAAATACAGGCACAGCTTCCATGGTCACGTCTGTCCTGTGTGGACCGGTCTCTGTAATAAGTGTGTTTGTCAGGTCAGTCTGCTGTATGGCGGCAGTTTGGAGGGACCCTCCTGTTCCTCTGTGGTGCCCCTGTCAATGGACTGAGCTGGAGAGTTGAAGAGCCGCTCATCGCCCCCTGCTGGACACAGAGGAGAACTACATTCAATTGAATCGCTAATGAAAGAGATTAGGATTCAAGCTAACACCTTCACATAGCAGTGATCCTGTGCCTAGATGTTCTATCCTCAGACATTGCTACTCTAAGTAAATACAATATGTCACAGGTCTCTCAAAGAGATTGATGGTAGTGTGGAGTATTAGTCTAGATTCTGGTCCAGCCTTCAGCCAGATATTTTCTGTATACTAATCATTTTCTGTACTAAGCTAAAGAGAAATGGTACAACCATAGCTGTCTAGCTAGCCCACCGCACCGACATGTTTTTCCCACTGATTCTCTTGTTGGCTTCCACTCCAGCATGAACCAGCTAGTACCTCACACAGGTGTGTAATCCCAATGCAAATGGTGGTCACATGTAAGGGATACCAACCTGCTAACTGCTCATTAACTCAAATGTAAAGGTGCACTGATCAGGACTTGTATCCTGATGGATATAGATTTTCACTATAACTAACATAACCAAACTGCTTCTTTTTCCCTGGCATGAGCTACATTTAGCATCATGGGTGCACCACCAGAACACCTATGTCTAGATATCATAGGAGGGTTTTAGACTCCATAGTAACATGGAGCGCAGCAACTTAAAGCCATTAGTTAGTATGTCTTACACCCATGTAAAGGGGCCAGTGCTGAGTAGGTCACTGGGATTTTACCATCACAGGAGACATTTGTCTTCTACCTAGTGAGTTAGTACTGAAGATCAGTGTGGGTATTAGACTAATATCTAACATAAGAACCTACCTTGCCAGGTACACACCATCTCAGTGTCTCCAGGATCACACTGAGGAACCAGGGTCTCCTGCAACACATGTCGCAAATGAGATGGTATGGTAACAGGCACAATATCTTTAGAGGGGAAATGATATAGTTTTAAAGTCATAAGAGTTCCTACCAGTCCTGTTCTGGAGTCATAGCAGCCGCAGCAGGGCAAACTGCGGCAGCCCACATAGGCAATGAGAGAGGAGAGAGCCAGGCTGATGGCGCAGGTCAGCAGGATGGTGGCGTTGGCCCCCTTCACCATCCGATGGAGGACGAACGTCTGTCCAGGGAGAAACAAAGATACTGCAGCACGCTGTGTCAGAAGCAGCTTGCTGCAGTAGCTTGCTTGTACATCTGAGAGTTGCAGGTAGTTTTTATTTATCAGATATATAGGGCAAGGGCAAGGCAACGTTTATTTACATAGCACCATATATACACAGAGTGCTTTACACAGGACAAAATCTGAATAAAAACATTTGAAAACTTTAAATTAGGAAGGAAATGAAAATCATAAACACAAAAGTAAATGAGAAGAGTGCATCGGAATATATACAACAAGACATGTCAGAAATGAAATCATGGTGCGTGTGTGTGCGTGTACCACTTTGGGACTGTCGTGGTGGTGGAACACCTCTTTATCCTCTTCTCCATAGGTGAGGGTCAGACAGGAGTACGCTGATATGAACACCGCAGTCACGCAGGAAAGCCCTGCAGCCATCACCATGACACTCACCTGAGGACAGACACACAAGGTGAGCCGGGCAAATACAGTGTGTGTGCGTGGACACATTTACAGGTGGTGTTTAAGCACTGCCAATCTCCACTGTTGTGATGCAATCAGTGTTGAAATGCAGCCATTAAATGGTGCATGTCCCTTATATTTAAGACTAGTAAAGATGAAAGTGATTCACAAACATCTCCATGAACTACAGGACATGAGCCACATTATTAATATATGTGTGGTATAGTTATCCTGACAGGACACGCCGCCATGTGTTCAGTGACGTCAGCAGTCGCACTTACCAGCACCGAGTGTTTCCTCTGAGAGGCAAACAGCGCCAGCACACCTGGACAGGCCATGACCTGAAAGACAGCGGACACAGCCTGACTGCAGGGCAGAGCAGCAGGAGCAGAGTCCGGCTGACGCCGAACCCTCAGTGCCTCAGAACTAACTAACTAACTAACTAAGTGTTGATTCAGTGACGGACCCTTCGTCAGAACCACAGGTGGTGTTAGCACGAGGAGTGAAGGAGGACGTATGAAAAAAACACTAGGTCTACGGGGGCTGCTGGAGTCAGACTTACCATTCCGCCCCACACTGGCGTCCTGGACGTACTCAGTGGGGTATCCCTGCGGAAAACCGCATCCATAAACCCACACACGACACAAAGACCGGCACACGCGATCTGGAGGACGCCGAGGGCGAGCACGCTCTTCTGGTTGAAAATGAAGTACCTGTATCGGTCCATCTCCAGGTACTAAGCCGCCGGAAAGTCCCTGCAGGCTGAGTTCAGCTAGCTTGTAGGAAAAACCTTCTGTTAGCTTGATGCTCGGCGCCGTTTGGTTTGACTTCTGCGTCAGAAACCTGAACCCAGGTGCTGACACCTGTCTCAGAAATAAAACATGGTTGTTTTGTAGCAGAACATTCGCAGCACTTCCAGCATGTGGCTTGATATTTCCGGGCAGCCCACTGGTTTCGGTTCCGCAGGTAGGAAGTTTATCTATTAACCTGGCTGACCAGCAGCAGGTGGAAACAAGCGCGTCCCTGAGCCCGGAGTTTGGACTGTCAGGCTGTGAAGCCCCGCCCCTACTGTCGTTCCGTTGGGTAGGTCCTGTTACTTTGCTTGAAATAATTAAACAAATTAAATGAATTTAAATAAACATTCACAACCAGTCAAATGGTTGAACACAATTTACATAGTGTACAACAATGCTGGGAACTTAAATAAAACATTAAAGAAGTGTCGGTAAGTACAAAAAGTAAAGTATGGTACGTATGGTAAGTTTGGTACCTGCAGTTTTCCTACAAATTGTGTAGCTAAGAATTTGTAAAATAAAAGTTTTACTAATTTTCTCCTATTCATCATTAATTCACACCATTGGATCATTTTGTGTTTGTTACACTGCTCGAAAAAAATAAAGTTGCCACTAAAATAACACCTCCTAGATCTCAATGAATTTAATATTCCAGTTGAAAATTTCTTATTCATTACACAGGGAGGAGGTCTGGATTTGGAACCATACTCAAAATAAAAATCACAGTACAGGCTGATCCAACTTGAGTGGAAGTTCCTCCAGACAAGTCAGAATGAGGCTCAGTAGTGTGTGTGTCCTCCACGTGCCTGTATGACCTCCCTACAACACCTGGGCATGTTCCTGATGAGGCGGTGGATCCTGAGGGATCTCCTCCCAGACCTGGATTAAAGCATCAGCTCCTGGACAGTCTGTGGTGCATGTGGTGTTGGTGGATGGAACGAGACATGATGTCCCAGATGTGCTGGATTGGATTCAGGTCTGGGGAATGTTCAGGCCAGTCCATAGCATCAATGCCTTCATCATGCAGGAAGTGCTGACACACTTCAGCCACATGAGGCCTAGCATTGTCATCATCAGAAGGAACCCCGGGCCCACTGCACCAGCATATCACAGTGGGTCTGAGGATCTCATCCTGGTACCTAATGGCAGTCAGGGTACCTCTGGCTAGCACATGGAGGGCTGTGCCTCCAAAGAAATGCCTCCCCACACCATCACTGCCCCACCACCAAACCAGTCATGCTGGAGGATGTTGCAGGCAGCAGACCATTCTCCACAGCGTCTCCAGACTCTGTCACGTCTGTCACATGTGCTCACTGTGAACCTGCTCTCATCTGTGAAGAGCACAGGGCGCCAATCTTCTTCCAATCTTGATGTTCTCTGGCAAATGCCAATCACCCTGCACGGTGTTGGGCTGTAAGCACAGGCCCCACTTGTGGACGTCGGGCCCTCATACCACCCTCATGGAGTCTGTTTCTGACAGTTTGAGCAGCCTGAGCAGCTTCTGTGGGTTGTAGGCCGCCTCATGCTACCTCTAGGGCTGAGAGCACTGACAACAAAACTTTTATATCAATATCTGTTGATATGTATGTATCATCAGATCATACATACTAACCTTCGAGGTCCTTAACCATAATCCATCCATACATCTTCTGAACCTGCTTTGTCCTAAAGTACAGGGTCACAGGGGGCTGGAGTCTATCCCAGCTATCAACGGATGATAGGCAGGGCCCCTAACCATAATCTTCTGTTGTAGAACACACTTTGCCTGTGCTTTTTTGCATCTCTTAAATACAATCACTTGTGCGATTGTTTGCTTTGACTACATGTCATGGGCCAGAGGTTGGTACACACCCTTTGCTGTTATTACGCAATAATAATTACTCTAATTTGATTGTGACTGATTCATGGTGGGTTTTTCACTATTTATAGCAACATGAAATATTTCACTGTCTTGCAACCGTGACAAAAACAGATTACTTCCACAAGAAGATAAATGGACACATTAGCTTGGAGTTTTATTTCTGAGGGCATGAACACAGAATATTAAGTTAGAAAAGTGGAACAAGCTCACAGGTCCATCTTGTTGACGTTACATTGTTCTCTTCCTTTAAGTTACAAATCCTTTAACCCATTTCAGATATTATAAATACATTAGTCATTGCAACATACATCCTATGCTGAGCCTACCATTTAAACTTCTGGATAAATGAGTTGAATCAAGTTTGAGATCTACTGTTTAAACGAATAAATAACGTGTTGTTAAACTCAAACGCTCAGTGAGCTGCAACTGCTGCATGAATCCTACAGGAAAAGCACCAACCATTATCCACATGGAAACCAAGACTTCCAACACTGATCAGAGGGCCGTGGAAAATCAGAGCAGCACATCTTTGTTTTTTTTGCATAGTTTTTGATTTGCTAGGCCCAAGCAGAGCCTCCGTTTATACACAATTGCTCAAGTAGCACTCCATATGAAGCATAAGTGACCTCTCAAATATGACCTGTGGGGTTTGAACCAGGGTTCTTGTAACATGATATCACAGGAAGGTAGTGATGGGGGGGTCATATCGTCCAGAGGTATTCATCTGCGCTCTCATTGGCTAGCAGAGGCCAGCTGTCTCTGCTGGAATACCTCTAGTTCTTGCTTGTACCAATCAGGAGCCTCAGGGCCATTCTTTCCCGTTGGCTCGTGATCGTAGCCATAGGCGACCATTAGCTCCTCGTGTTTCTGCACAGCCCTCAAGGAACGGATGCATTTGATTGGCCCAAAACGTGGATGAACAAATCTACAAAAACAATTGAATGACAAAATTCAGATTCCACAAGTGTGTGAAACTATACATCTTTGACCTTAATAAATAAAGTGGTTTTCAATACAGCAAACTAAATAAAAACACAAAAATAAAATGATCGTATTTATCATATAAGGAAGTGCAGTAATTAAAATAAATTAACATATGGTGTATGTGTCTGCTAGGTTCATAGGCTAACCCTTCAAGCACGCTACAGCTGACAACAATGACACAGATTACTGGGAAGGTGATTATTGGCCATAAAATATGTTTACGTAAGAAGAATTTGCTGTACTCCATTAACTGTGGGTAACTCTCTGGTGATGGGCACACACACAGGAACAGTTTGTTGGCAAATACACCACACAGCAAACAGGGAACTGTGCTGTATGTTTCCATCAACTGTAATCAATTCAAATTTTATTTTTTATACCGCATTTTCTTAGCTTCATTGTTGCATCCCTTGATTAACTTATAGAGTTAATTAAAATATAATATCACACTGCTGTATTCAACCTGAATTTTCTTTTAGTTTTATTGTCTTTGTTTGAACTTTGTTTGAAAACTCGTGACACCTTGCAGTGCGTGTACTTACGGGTCATATTTGCAGTTGGGGGTAAAGGAGTGGTTTGCCTTATGACCTAGAGAGGCACAGTATTTCTCTGTCTGGTCGAGCGGCTGAGGGACATCGATCACAGTGTCTTCGTCAAGTGAGATTGTGTTTCCATTAAGAGCCCAGTCTCTGCTGTCCACCTGATGAGTTCACATTACACATGAGAACACAAAAAATGTACACAAAATTTTACAAACACTAAACAATGATCAGATCATGTAAAGTAGGATATTTAGTTTGTTATTTTAAATTGTGAATGTTTTTTTCACTTCGTCATACCTCGGAGTGTGTGATGCGGACTCCGTTGTAAAAGGCCATCACAGTGTTAGCCTCTACGTCTGCCTTGGCAAACAGGCCCTGTCCTGCTCCTGGGATCACAGAGTCTGCCACAAACACCCTGACACACAGACAACATGGAGACGATACAAGTACCAGGTCAGTCAAAACCAGGGAAAAGGATGTTGTGAGTGGGACTTTATATATACGTCTGACCTACTTCTGGATTTCATAAGGGTCAGGGAGCAGAGTGTGGGTGCCGATACAAGTGGATGTGGACTTGTCATATGAGTACACAGGACCTTTAAAAAAGATAATATCGTCTTTTTGTTGAAACATATTCATACTCATTCCTCTTGATTCATTTGCACTTCAATCACTACTCACTGTTAGGAGTGGTTTCAAAGCGAGGCCTTCCAGTCTGGTTGGAGATCAGGGTGGCGAGACGAGCTTCAATTAGCTCCCCCTCCACAAAGCTTCCGTAGAGAGCCGTGCGGCCGTCTGGGTAGATGTATGCTATAGACTCGCCAGTCATCTCCCCGTCCTCATTCACCTCCCCAAACACACAGCCCCCGTCCTAGACGCACCACAGTACACACCAACAGACACAACACACACAGTCAGCAAAAATGTTCATACCGAAGCTCATCATGACAGCCAGGGTGTCGCAGCACACAGTAAGGCCTGTTACATAGAGTCCATGGTGACTGTGGAGGAGCAGCATCTCTAGGTCAATTCACACAATACTGTCTGCCAGACCTGTTGTTCAGTCTATTATCATGCCCTGAACATTATCGGCTCACCTAAACTGCTGTTTTTGGCATCGTTCAGCAGCGAAACCTCTTCACAACCTGTGTGTGTGCAACATGTGCTATAGTGGGAGGGCCGTATGAGGAATTCTGCTGAAGTATGAAATGGGCCGAAATGAACTTTGTTCTTGGTCTTGCCACTTCAGGAACATGAACAGATTTCTCTGTTTTTGTAGAGTATGGAACAAGCTTTAGCCAACTCACAGGGTAATACACCCAGCACTCCCCACAGCGGATGTTGTCTTTGTACTGGCCCCTGAACACCGAGCGCCCTTCTCCATCAAACTCCTGAGCGGGCCCGTTGAGCTCGCCGTCCACATATGTCCCATGGAGGACACCGCCATCTTCATATGTGTACACTCCCTGGCCCTGCAGAGCGTCATCTACATAGAAACCCTCCAAGGCGCTGTGGGAAAGGAAAGAAAGGAGACAGCTGTGGTGAAACTTTAAGAAGGCAAGTAAGGCCAGAAAAACATTTATTAACACAGAAACGTTGACTACATGTCACAAAAACTGTAAGAAAACATGACTGATTTGTCTGGTTGTGTTTTTGTTTACAACACTGGGGCAAAAATCTAAAATCTGCAGAATTTAAAGTACCGGTAGATGTCATCATGGTTGTGACAGATATCGTCCAGTTTTTATAAGGTGATTTTTATTCTTATCGAACAATAAGATTAGCATAATTGCATGATTAATATTATTGCTATTTATGACCATTTTTGAAATAGTACCAATATTACCAGTTATCCTTATTAGGGAATTAGAAATAAGGGCCTACCTCTAATGAAAACAAAAGGGTCAACCTCTGATGTTGCTCAATCAGTGGGCAAAAAGTTGGCCCATGGCATAAATGTAAATAGAAAATACAGAAATAAATTAAATTAGGGGACAATTCAAGGGAAAAGACAGATATCGTTACATAAATAATAAATAAAAACATTTATAAATAAATACATTCATACATAAAATGGAACATTTGAAGGCAAGGTAAAACTAAGTGTGGAAATTAAAATCAAAAGGATTTACAGATTTTAAACATTTATCACACTACAAATGAAAAATTGCTACACATATTTTAATATTTTTGGGTGTTTTTACGGACATTTGTTTATGTGTTGGATATTTTGATTCAGGTTTGGACTTTTGCAGTGGTCATAGCAGAATGTGTCTACCTTCCATCAAAGAAGAAGAACTTGCCCTTGCCGTTCTTCTCTCCATGGGTGAAGTGTCCTTCAAAGCGGTCACTGGAGGAGTAGGTCACTGTGCAGAAACCGTGGGGCTGACCATCCTCATCCAATGGACCTGGAGACACACACAACGCTCTGATAACATTACATTTCTCTCCCTACTCAGAACACAGCAACATGAAACCATGAAAGAAAGAATACATAATACCTACAACGTAAAAGCTTTGAGTGGACAGACAGAAACCACTTATATTTTACTCTTATAGTTAAAAACTTAGCATTTGCAGCAATAGACAGAAGAGATCAATATATGAATCATCAACCACAGTGATGACAAAGTGTTCATGATTATCAGCATCACCACCCCACAAATCCTATCCTGGGACCAGCTGAAGGGCCCCAAACAAACAAGTGCCAGTATACACCTTTAACTTGTTTTATGGAAATAAATTACATCCTCTTCCATTATAACCATTAGTGACTGATATTGTCTTTTCTAAGAAAAGCTGGAGCTTAAAGGACAAGAGTAGCCTGGTTCTACTGGAGACGTGGGGACAGACTCAGTACTTTAGAAAACACAAAAGTCAGCTGCATTTGTTTTGTGGACCTATAAAAGAAAAGGTATTCGTCACACTGTTGACATTTAAAGTCTTGCCCAAAACAAAGATGGCGGCGGGCCTTTAATTTCTCTGTGGACCAACAGATTTGCCATGCAGGGGCCACAGGAGTCCTTTATATTATAAAACATATTCCAGGACAGGGGTCTTTAAACTTCCTGCTGCACTTTGAAGCGCTGTGTTGACTTTTAGAGAAACAGTGGCTGTTTCTAAGGCACAGGAGCAGTACGGTTCTGCTGGTAGTGGTCGGACCCCGAATGTGTCGGCCACATTGAAGTGTTTTAATAACTCACACAAATCCTCCGTCACTAAACCAAACAAACATGACCACACACCACACCCGTGACGGTGCTAGCTGTAGCATTTAGCAATGAAAGTACCTTTCGTGTCATTTTACCTCCTCTCTAATCAAATCTTTCACCGTGTAACAGCAGCGGGACGCTGACATCACGCACTGCCGCCCTGCCACGCCTGTCAGCCGGGGTCTCTCTGAAATAAAGTCCGTGGCTGAGTCACCGGGCGGGCCCACCCACAGCCTGCCTCATGGACATTTTGGACACATCACCATCTCTAAGCGGCTCGAAACAAAGCACCACACACCTCGTTATTTACGCGTCAACAGCACAAAGCAGAGTCCACATACCATCGACAACCTCTTCCACGTTCTCATCATCGCTGTCCATGCTGCAGCAGTCTGCTGGATGGACGCAGCTCCGGCTGCTTCTCCTGCACACATGGGCGTCACCGGGGCGTCACCGGGGCACGGCCCCTTTAGGTGCCGCTGTATAATTCATTCTACCGATAAAACATGCATTTTTTCGGTGGTTTTCTTTTATTTAACACGGGGTTTCTTGTTAAGATCATTTAAAAATGAGCCTACATTTAGAACAGCATTGAAACATTTAAAATTACAGTTATAATAATAATAATAAGCAGAAGAAAAGTTACATTTGCAACAAAGAAAAGGGCCTATGGTAATTACTCATAAAGTAAACAACCATGAGGAAATCCCTGTCCTCACCTGACACACACACACACACACACAGCCACACACACAGACACACACACACCATATGCTTGGCTATATCCTTGTTCTTATCAGTACAGAGTCTATACTTTGTCTAACTGTTGCTACTGGTTACTGGAAAGTATCAGAAGAACAAACTAATAACTTTACATCTGCCTCTCCCAGACCAGTGTCTTGTGCGTTTTAGGGCAGGGCTTAATAACTTCAACGTGACAGCACTGGTTTGGGGATTTGCTGAAGTTGTTTCCTCCCAGGAAGTAGCTCCTGGACCTTATGTAAAGTTGTAAAGTTGACTGTGTCGCAGAAGCAAAAGGTGTTTTGAGTGGAGCCATATGGCAGACCATTCCCCTGTTTTGTTAGCAGCAGTGTCCCTTCTGTCTGCCCTGCAGATGGGTGAGTTGAACACGACAGCGTGCATGTTTAGGTACATATGGTTTGGGTTATTGATTTACTGCTTTCAGCCTTACCTTGTATTACAGGAGTCTTTCATTCTGCTCTTTTTAGCTCTTTCTTTAGCTGTCCTGTGGTGGGAACATGTGGGCTTTGGCTGGGTTGCTTAAGCCCCAGCTCTGTAGTCTCACAGCTGCTGTCTGTATGATCTGTATTATGCTGTCCCTGCTGCAGAGAAGCACTCCTAACATGATGCGACCACTGTCAAGCTTTACTGTAGCAATGCAATTCAAACTTATAGTAAGACAAAGTCTGTTGCTTACATTCCACAAAACTGGACCCCTCCTTGACCCTCACCATCAGTGTCTCCTCTCAGCCTACCTAGCAAGACGGGTTGGATGGTCCAGGACGGCCCACAAGATCCTGCCTCCTTCTGTTTCTGGACCTCCAGAGTTTGAGAGGACTTTCCGTGCACAGTAAGCAGCCTGTTATGCAGTGATAGAGAGTGGATGTTTTAGATAGGCTGGTTTATCAGTCAGACCTGGTCAGTTATCGTTACTTAAAGAACATTTCACAAAAGTCTAAATATCCAAGGAAGTATGTTCTCATGGATCTTAGATTTCACAGACGAGCAAGTTATTAGACCATTAGCCTCAGAGGAAGAACACGACATACACAGCAGTTAAGAAGTGAAAGTGTTAGTTTAGTTGCTTAGCCCCTCATGCGATGGTTTTGCCTTTGCTACTGCAGCCAGGAGAGTGTCAGCTTCACTCACAGGATGTATCGAATGCACTGATCTGTGACCTGTGACAGTCAACCTGAGGATGTGACTACATGATGTGTGCTTGCAGTCAGAACTGTGTGGAGTGTTACCCTTTGTTCCTGGTGGCACTGTGGACCTGCGGCCTATACTTCAATGAGGTTGCTGCAGTGGTCGGAGGACTGGTGTACATTGTTGCTCGACAAATATACTTCAATGGATACATCAAGTCCACGAAGAAAAGGTCAGAACAAAATACATAAAATAATGTGGTGCTTGTCCACAATATGAGAGCGCTGACTGAGCTCTTTCTGGTTTTGCAGGTTACCTGGTTTTTATCTGACTTTGGCTGTCTTTTTCACACTGGCTCTACTGGGTTTGAGTGGCATACTGCGTGTGATACTACACAAGTACTTTCACGTCCATCTCTGAAGAGTTCATCTTCACAGGTTCATCTAATTAAATATGATAACAAATGATGTTCAGAATCAGAATTCCGACTCTTATTGAGTTGGAGGATCATGTGCCTGTAGAATGTTTGCAAATGATACACAGGTAAATTAATATGTAAAATGTGCATATTTGTTAAGTATAACAAATCTACATAAGAAGTACAAGTGTTAAGTGATGCATTCACACATTTTACATAAAATGCACAGACGCCAATGACAATGTAATGCAGTGTAATTACTACAAATGCATAAGTAATTTGTGAAATTACACATTTATAGCTAAATGGTGTCAAATGTATTTTTGTTTTGTTACCAGCGCCGATATATATATAAAAAAAATAAAAAAAAATTAAATGTAAAAGTGGCATCGATTGTTTTTCCACCCAGTCGTACACTGCCCCCTGGAGGCGGTACGTTGTAACGCCTTGGCGCACTGGACAGAAGGAGCACAGCTGCTGGGAACCGTTAGCTGTGCTAATCTTTTAACATTTCCTGTCGACACTCCGCAGTCCAGCGCAGAGGCCATTGTTTTTCCACGTTGTGAGGTAGGTAGTTCTTTACATACTTCGTTCTTTGTGTGTAAAAGCTAAAGCTAAACAAGCTAGCCTGTGTTAGCTCTGCCACAGACATGCTAACAGCTAGTTAGCAGCAGGCCTGCTATGTGTGGGTGTTTTCTTCCGCCAGCTGGCGTGTGTTTTGAACGGCTTTAATGTGGCTGGGTGACCGGCCAACGCTGGTTTACACGACTTTAAGCTAAAAAGCTATAGCATCGTTTGGTGGATGACAGGCTTTCAGTTCTTATTAGGTTTCCTCCAAGTAACATTTTTGTGTGATTTGTATTTTTAAAGGGACGTAACGTCATTCAGCCACGACGCGTCCTGCCAGGAGACCGTGGTATAGGACTTCCCTGAAAATAATTTTTGTATACGTAATATTTTTGTAACATCGTCTGATGAAGCATACCCCATTTACTCATTTTAAATTAAGATCATAGAAACCGACTGCCACTCTATATGTGGATGTGAGGTTGGGTTACATTATGAATACAAACGTGTCATTGACGTGAGCAGTTTTAGAGGTGAGCCCCAAATTACTCTACATCTTACAGTCAAGTTTTCATTCATCTTCAGTGTACCTGTGAGTCGCAGCCCTGCATTCCAAAAAGGAAGACGAGTACTTCACCATGAGCTCAGACGATGGTGAGACTCACTCCCTCACTCACTCACTCACTCACTCCCTCACTCACTCACTCCCTCACTCACTCACTCCCTCACTCACTCACTCACTCCGACTCCCTCACTCACTCCCTCACTCACTCCCTCACTCACTCACTCACTCCCTCACTCACTCACTCACTCACTCACTCCGACTCCCTCACTCACTCCCTCACTCACTCCCTCACTCACTCACTCACTCACTCACTCACTCCGACTCCCTCACTCCCTCACTCACTCACTCACTCACTCACTCACTCCGACTCCCTCACTCCCTCACTCACTCACTCACTCACTCACTCACTCACTCCCTCCCTTCCTCCCTCACTCACTCACTCCCTCACTCACTCCCTCCCTCCCTCCCTCCCTCCCTCACTCACTCACTCACTCACTCACTCCCTCCCTTCCTCCCTCACTCACTCACTCACTCCCTCCCTTCCTCCCTCACTCACTCACTCACTCACTCACTCCCTCACTCACTCCCTCCCTTCCTCCCTCACTCACTCACTCACTCACTCACTCACTCACTCACTCCCTCACTCACTCCCTCCCTTCCTCCCTCACTCACTCACTCACTCCCTCACTCACTCACTCCCTCCCTCCCTTCCTCCCTCCCTCACTCACTCACTCACTCACTCACTCACTCACTCACTCACTCACTCACTCCCTCCCTTCCTCCCTCACTCACTCACTCACTCACTCACTCCCTCACTCACTCCCTCACTCACTTCCTCCCTCACTCACTCACCCACTCACTCACTCACTCACTCACTCACTCACTCACTCACTCACTCACTCACTCACTCACTCCCTCACTCACTCACCCACTCCCTCCCTTCCTCCCTCCCTCCCTCACTCACTCACTCCCTCACATACTCACTCCCTCACTCACTCCCTCCCTTCCTCCCTCACTCACTCACTCACTCACTCACTCACTCACTCACTCCCTTCCTTCCTTCCTCCCTCCCTCCCTCCCTCACTCACTCCCTCCCTCCCTCCCTCCCTCCCTCACTCACTCACTCACTCCCTCACTCCCTCACTCACTCACTCACTCTACAGTATGCTCCTTATTCTGCTGTGTGGGACTGACCTGTGTCCTGGCTGCAGGTGACATGGAGAACCAGGCTGAGCTGGAAGAGAAGACGAGGCTCATCAACCAGGTGCTGGAGCTTCAGCACACTTTAGAGGGTGAGACACATGCAGATGCTCAGCGGATATTTATATATATGTATAAGGATAAACAGCTAGTTCTCCTTTAATGTCCCTGTGTGATGATGCCATCTGGTCAGATAATGCAGGCTGTGTTGAGAATGGTGCCCTGCGTGTTTAAAACAAATACTAGCTATAGTCTGTAGTAACAAACCAACCTGCTGCTTCATTTACCTGAATGTCTTACATTATTATACAATATACAGGCTTCCTTTGCAGTACACAATTAGATTTGAGTGATTTGTTAGAGAGAGTAGGGAAATATATTTGTTTTCTGGACTGTGCCTACTCTGTTTCTGGTTACTCATGCATGCCCAAGGATGACTCACACAGCTGTCACTCTGCCCCTCCTGCACACATGCTGACAGTGATGTGGTCTTGTTTTGTCATAGTCTTGATCACTTGCACACGGACACGTGATCCCTTATGTGATCTCTTTGTGCATACACATAAGGATCAATCCTTAGTCCCTTCCACTGTTTCTTCTAAAATGATGAAACATCATATAATCAAATATAACATGCATGTTGCATTAAATTAAAGCTGCAAGCAGCATTGCGGGCCCTCGCGCACCTTGCGATCCGCGGGGCTATCGCTGTCTTCACTCCTATGCTCTCGTCTCCTATACTCTCCTGTCCTATGCTCTCCTCTCCCCTCCTCTCATTTGCAGAGATGTACAACAAACACATGTTTACAACCAAACTTTCCTGCTACCAGTAGGTGGCGCTATGACCGTATCATCCTATTAGCATATATATCTGTTCAGACTCGGGTCCATAGCAGTACTGTAAGATTTTGTCCACATTGCATAAAGTATATGGGTAGTACTGCATAAAACACAGCGAGTTCCTTTGTAATGGCGAATGGTCAACTTTGAGGCCACACCCCCGCCACACGGTAATACTTTTGAAAGAATGCGTCTATTCCCTATGGTGTCCTGAGTGGACACAGTGAATTTCAGCTCAATTGGATGAAGTATGCAGGGCGTGAAAAGTTTTGTAGCAGGGTCACAAATAAGCAAAAAATGGCCACATAAGTCAAAATTGCGGACTTCCTGTTGGGTTTGGAGGGGGGGTCCAAGAGACTTTTTTGTGCGTCTTGAGGTGATACACATGTGTGCTAATTTTCATGACCCTACTCAAAACAGGCCAGGGGGGCAGGCAGAAAAACCTATGAAAACACAACATTTTGTGGCGCTCTGTCAAAGCCTCAATATTGTTGTATAGATGTGTGTAGGGTCAGACTCTGATCATACATGTGACATTGACATGTGACAGAAAACGAAGAAGTTATAGCGACTTCCTGTTTCCTCTGAAATGGTCAACTTTGAGGCCACGCCCCGGCCACACCGTCAGACTTTTGTAAGAGTTTTGGAATGCGTCTATTCCCTATGGTGTCCTGAGTGGACACGGTGACTTTTAGCTCAATCAGATGAAGTATGCGAGGCGTGAAAAGTTTTGCAGCAGGGTCACACATCGCCAAAAATGGCCACAAACTTTCAAATGGCGGACTTCCTGTTGGGTTTGGAGGGGGGGTCCAAGAGGCTACGCGTTGGGGGCGCTATAGAGCCATTTTTCTATGTGCATTTCAAAAGTCAGCAAATTTCAAAATTTTTCGGGCGAATGAATTTTTCTACCGAGTTTGGTGAGTTTTGGGGCATGTTAAGGCCTCCAAAAAATGCGATCTTAGGGGGGGAAAGAAGAAAATAATCCTAAGGGTTTCAATAGGGCTCTTGCACCATTCGGTGCTCGGGCCCTAAATATACATAGTGAACATTTAGTTTCTGGATTCCTATGTGTGAAAAATCTCGCATGAAGTTCATAAATCTGAGAAAAGGTTTGCTATGTTGTGGGTGTTGTTCAGTGAATGAATGATGAATGACAGGAACCTGCACCAGATGCACTCCCAGGGTAATGCTTATCTAAACACATCTCATGCTCTGTTTAATCTGTGGCAGCACAGCAATGCTTTACCTGGAACTGGGATTAGCTGTCCCCTCACAGTGGTTTCACTCCAGGAACTGGTCTTACCCTAATGGACAAACAATCAATAAAAAGGCCCATAAGTCATTTCCTCTTTCATATTTATGTATGTGATGTGTGTGTGTGTGTGTGTACTTTTAGACCTGTCCGCCCGGGTGGATGCTGTGAAAGAAGAGAACCTGAAGCTGAAGTCGGAGAACCAGGTTCTGGGTCAGTACATCGAGAACCTCATGTCCGCCTCTAGCGTCTTCCAGACCACCGACACCAAGAGCAAAAGAAAGTAAGGAGAGCTTCAGAAACACTTACCCCTAACCTGAACCCAAACCCTCCTAGATGACCAGACTCAAGGACCCTTTAAATACTGCCTACACCTGAAACAGGTTCCTGTCTGAGACATGGGTATTTCTCTGTATGTCAAAGTGGCCACCAGGGGGCAGAATTGCATTGATTCAAATTGAATGTATGGGGTGGATGAGGGGTACAACAGACATGCATCACAGACTTTGGTTCTTTGTCAGCTGTAACTCAGATCCATCTTTTAACCCAATCCTCCCCGGTCCCAGGACCCAGCAGATCCATTACACAGGCCTCAGACTCGTGCTTATATGAAGTTACTCAGTAATCAGACCTGGCTTAATTAACACCTAACCTAGTGACAACCAACAAAAATGATCAAAGGTTGATGAGGGGCTCCTGTTTAACCGGTTATAATTACCTTCTAAAGGTATAATTCTATGCAACACAAGGACTAAACCACATTAACATGTACCTTATTGTGCTCAGTACTGTGTCTGAACGCCTCCTGTGTTGTCACAAATGGAGCTGCTGCTTGGCCAGCATGCAACTGACACCATGTTGACACAGCTAAAGCCAGATTAACAAAGCTAGCTCAACAGGGACAGAGTGTAACTTAACTCACAATGCCCCGTGGATTAATATTTGCAAATAGCAATTACCGTACTTGTGACCAGACCCACACCTGTCTGCGGGCTTTGTTCAGTCCAATAGTAAGGTGGAGTCCTGGTGTACACCTGCACATCTGCACTGCAGTGCATTTTAGAGCATACACAAGTAATGTCAGCAAAAAATGATCTAAACCACCTCATTGAAATTCACTGACCAGGTTTCTATTTGCTAATGCTAAAGAATTAGCCGATGCTTTCTCTGCTGTTTAAGCCTAAAGGACACTTCCGTCAGTGTGTTATTTTTGCAGCTGCAGATGCATATACAACAAATAAATCATCAGACTCAGACTTAAACTTCTATGCTTGCCCTATCTGCACCATAAAAATGAAAAGAAAAAGCTCCACACCATCGTCCTGTTCAGTTAAATGACCCTCTTCTCTTCGGGATGCTGCACTAGAGAGCGGTGTTCAGTGTTTGTGGGTTAGTGAGTAGCAGGACAGCACGGGTTGATCCAAACAGGGGAAACAGGGGAAATCTCTTTTTTCTTTCCCTTCGTTATTTATTAGTCAGTATCGCTGCCATTGTGGGTACAATAGATTTTACAGTGTGTTGTCATAACATGATTTTTTGTTGCTGCTCCGAAAAGAGAGGAGGGTCCGAAGGCCCATTTTGAAAGTCTGCCAGTGAAAAAGTGTCACTTTTTGTTGCTGCTTCTCTTCTCGGGAGTAAACTCCTCTACTCAACAGTGACCGTCACTGTTAGTGTCCACATCATTTTCTTTTAAAGCCTTGTTTATATATTGACTGTTAAACTGGCAAAGCCTAGTTTAGCTTCTCAGTGACTGACTGGATTTTAACGTTACCTCTGTTGCATTTATACATTGTTTACAGGTTGTTTTTGTTGCCAGTTTTAAATGTGTTTACTTAAATAAAGTGATGATCTTTGATGAACCTCCGCCCCCTGAGCTAATCATCTTGCTTCATATTTGTCATGCTCCCAGGGTCACTAAGGGTGCTCGCAAGGACAGGTGACCTACAGCTTGGTATATACATACATAAAAGTACAAAGACACACTTGAATGAAAGAACACCAGAAGTTCATGGGGTCTCTTTCATCGATTCGTCATACATACATCCGTATGTATGGTAGAGAGGAAAGTGCGCTGATTCCACACACTATAGACATTAGTGTCTTTGCATTATAGTCCTGCACAGGTCCTGGTTTTGGAAGCCTGCATTCACAGGCATAGTCCTGACAAACGGAGCTGTACTCACAATTACACCTGGACTTAGTTAAAAACAAGTCAATATCATATTTCAATCTGGTACTTACCCAGTGCAGGACTGGGCATTACACTAAACATTTTATTGTGTCTGTTGCCATAGAGATTGAGGGCACCTGTGTCTTAAGAGTGGGTCCTGTAAATCTGTAGTTTGCATCTGTGAAAATCTGCATCCACAGATGTCCCCAGCTGGTAGTTCTGGTGTAGACCTGTACTGAAAGCAGAGAACAGAGCCAGGACTCCAGCAGTGGTAGTTGTGTACACTGCCCTGTGCTTAGTGAATAGGTCAGGATCACAAACTGATTTCTATGTCATGTTTTGTCTTGTAGCAAAGTAGAAACTAGCTTAAAGCTACTAAAAGTACTAAAAGTACAGAAACAGCTGAAAATACTAACATTTAAAAGTCTGAACCTGAGGTTTACACCCACAAGAGACTCAAACATTTTATACCATCACATCTTTTCTAAAAAGGTTTCTAACGTTAACTAATATAATTCTTCACAACCACACATTCTGATAGTGTGATGCCACCACTATCCGAGTAAGCTTCCAAAAATGTGCCAGATGGCTCAAAGGGACGTCAACTCCAGGACTACCGCGTGCCCTCAGGCTTCACTGGGTAGAAGCAGTTATGCTTTTTTAGGGAATACTTTTTGCAGATTAATCCAAAACTACTGCTAGGCAGCATTTGTTGCAGTAGGATCAGGCGTGTGGGTCAAAGATGGATCATGTTAAGAAACATGTTAGTTATTGCAACAGTGTGGCTCAGTGGTTTGTAGACTACAGTTGATTGTACAGTGGAGGCAGATACACTTTTTGGATTGGATGTATGATGCAACCTGTTTCTGTTGATGAAAGACACTTAACAGCTTTGCCTGATGTATAAGCCCCAACCTAATTCATGCTTTACCTTAAAGTGGAACTGTTACTAACAAAATTGTGCAACTTCATTTATCACCATGGTAAGGTCTGGGTCACAGTGCCAATGACAAACCTATTTTGCATTTGATTTGGTTAATAAAAAGCAGTTCAAACCTCCAAGGACAGTGTGATTTTTGTTATATATTTCTTTATTTGGTACAAAAAATACAGTGTAATAGTGCAATAAATTACTCCCAGGGTTGTCGGAGTCGATGAGCCATCAGTGTGGCCAGTTCACAAGAAGGGAGGACTCCCTTCCACATGTGATTACTCAGCAAACCCCAACCCCTCAGATTACAGTCACCGCTGTGTATGTGTAAGTGTCCAGCAGGTGGAGTAGTCTGTTCACTGGTTGATCCGCGTGTGAGGTAGAAACCAGTTTCCTTTTTTCTCTGTGGTCTTCAAACTTGAATGAACACCTGACAGACAGGAAAAGAGTGAGCATTAAACAACCACATACACCACACATGCACGCAGTCTATGACACTCTTCTAATACATATTCCACTCTGTCACACTGAAACTCAGCATGAAGGATGTTTCCACCTTCGCAGTGCCCGACGCCACCGACCTATGACCTATGTCTCAATTCAAAAGTGCAGTTTAATGCACTGTGTACTGTGTGAATGTTAGTAGTGTGGGGATGGCAAGGTAACATTTAACATGAGAGCTAATCTGGAGCTTATTATTACGGCTACATCGAGCCAATAAACATACTGATGTGTTCTTGACAATGAAAAATAAACACTATGAAGTTATATGGGATGTGCTGCTGCTGTTTCCACTGCAGCTGTATGTTCCCATGTTTGGTAGTGTGAACATGCTCAAAATGCCACACTACAGTTCTTTACTCTCCTATGCCTGTTCACAATCTCAGTTGTGCACTTAGATGTGTGCCTTTTTCCTATAAACTGTGCCGACTTGCTCTTCCACATGTCGGTTAATTTGGCTGCCAACTCAGAGGTGCAACAAAGAGTGAGCTTTCCACACAGGGCAGCGAGGCTTATTACAGACACAACATGAACAGACATGTGTGAACACAGCTGATTGACTTGAGACAGTGGCAGCTGTAGTTGTTCTTTGTTTCAAAACATCTCTACACTCCAAAATATTAAAACCTGACTACGGCGACAGTTTCCTCTGGTGCTGAATGCAGAGAAGTTCCTGTATGAGGAATTACAAGGCAGCAAACTCATGACAACGCTCGCCCCAGTCAGATAACTTTACTATTTCTTAACTATTTGTCTTCACAAATACAAACTATTTTCCAAACATTGCAGTCAGTGTACTTCTGTAACTATCTGTTCTACAACCATATTTAAAAGTTTGTACCTTTTAATTGTTTTATAAAAACACAATGAAAGTATTTATTTATCTGCGACCCCCCTTACTGCTTCCATAGGATTTAATAGGTGAGCTGCAGCAGGTGCTGCTGATCGTCAGTCCTTGATGAGCTGATCATCAGCAGGTGTACAGACCTCTATAAGAACAGATGTTTTGAACATTCAGGTGTGTGTTAGCACAATGACCAGAGAGAAAGACATGAACAATGGTGTTAGAGCAGCAGCTGGTGCTGCATCAATCTGAAAGACTTATAAAACCATTTCACACTATTTGGAGTTCAACGGTCTACAGAGAGAAAGATTATTCATGAGTGGAGACATTCAAGACAGCTGTCAGTCTGCACAGGAGTGGACGTCCCAGCTGATTCACTCCAAGATCAGAGGAACACAACAAACCAAGAGCTACAGGTCAGAGCCTGCAGACCTCACTGAGCATGCTCAGTGTTAACGTGACAGCACAGTCACAGTTTGTTTGAAGGGTTACCAGGAGACAGACTCTTCTGTCTAAAAAGCTCATGGAAGCAGGACTGAGGTTCACTAAACTGCATCTGAACAAAGAACAGCACTTGTGGAACAATGTCCTATGGACACATGAGACCAAAGTGGAGCTGTTTGTCCTAATGCATGTCTGCTGAAACCTTGCAGCCACAGGACCTGGACACCCTGCAGTCATTGAGTGGACCGTGGGACAAATGTGAGGGCATCTGTGTGACAGTTCAAGCTTGGTGGAAATGGGGTCATACAACAGGACATTGATCCAAAGCACAGCAGCTAATCTACATCAGAATGACTGGAATATAAAAGAATCAAGGTTTTTGAATGGACTAAGTCCAGACCTCAACCCAACTGAAATACTGTGCTGGGACCTGAAGATGAATTGATGCATAAGTGAATGGCCAAAAACATCAATGAACTGAAGCAATGAAAAGGAACGGTCCAAAGCTGCAGCCAAGGCAAATCAGCTTTGCATTTCTCTACACCAATGATTTTACAGTTTTACTATAGCACTATTACAGCCCCCCTAGACATGCTTAAACAAATGTGCACTTACAAATACAAAGAAATCCCACAAATCATGTCACATGTCAAAAAAGTATCAGTATGAGAAGGCTCCAGGCTGTGGACAGGACAGGGAGCATTCATTATTAGGAGCACATCAACACAGTCACAGTCATTTTACCTGATTATTACCTGATTGTGATGATCTTTCCAGAAAATAAATGAAGCCATAGGCAGTTAATTAGATGTTATGGCCTATTCAGTTTATGTCGATTTATTTCGTTTTTTACCTAAAAATGTGTTTTATTGTAGTAATTTTTGTTTATTTAATGAATACTACTAATAAGTAATGATTAACTAAATTAGTGTTGTCTGTAAAATGTGCATAAGGAACTCCTGAATCAGCCTGATTAAACAATGACTCACACAGACACATTCCACTTCAGCAGACAGTATCCTGCTGAACAACCTATGTACACTGGGCATGACCAGGCACCTCAGTAAACAAGTAGAACAGGTACCTTCCATACATGTGTGCAAAAATACAATCAACATTTTGAAGCTTTTCACCCACACTGTTTGCCATGAGCCATACAAAATGCGTCTCCTCCACAGCCAGTAAACCCAGATAGCAAAATCGGTGCGGCCCAGATCGGGCTTACTTATGCAGAGACAGCATTCAAACTCCAGCGATCCACATCGGTTTGCCACATCTGAGCCACAAGCGGAGCCACAGCCACATCTCCACCAAAAATGAACCAAATACATGATGTGGGTCACTTTAGGGCCACACAGAGAATGCCATGTAAAGGAAAGCACATCTTAGCCAAAAGAGGCCCACATTAGATAATTTAGGGCCAAATTGCTATTTTACCTGTGGGCCAATAGAGGCTCACGTCCATTTGATCAGGGCCACACCAATGCCAGTAGTGGGCCACATTCACTTGCTATCTGGGGAGAATGGACTGTATGCAGGTGAGTGAATGAATGCCAGGTAATAAACGTGTGCTCGCGGTCTCACGTGTATGGACAAGAACTGACTGAGGGCGCGTTAGATATGGATGTGTATGGATGAAAGAAGGGGCCTCCACAGTCAGTGATGGGGATGCTCCATCAAAAGCTCATTTGATGTTGGGCTGTGTTAGTGAAGTTGTCAGCTCCTTGGTTTGTGTTCATAAGCTAAATTATCTGTGGACATCGTTGTTTCTAGGATACGCTGCCTCATTTCCACCAGTGTGTAAGTAAATATATACTGTAGGTATTGACAGGGAGGCTTCAGCAAATTTTAACAGTGGTGGGACAGTGCCTCTCAAATGTAGGGGAGGCGGAGAGCAATTTCCCCTTAAACTCCATTGTGCTGCTTCAAGGCATTTTTTCCATTTGATATCTTAAACCTGAGACATGGGAGCATTAGCATAGCTGCAGTCCAGCTTCCTGCTGCTATCATTTAATGAGGCTCGGTGTCGGTGCGATGCCTCACGTGCCACCTGTGCTCTGTGTAAATTGAAGTTTCCTGCTCCTGCCAGGAAGTCCCATGCAGCACAGCATATGGAACGCAGCCAGCGTGGGTAATGAAAGTTTGTCCTGCTTTACATGTCACAGCAGATGAAGATGTTAATCAAGTCTGGCCTGTTCTTGGCAATGAAACAGTGTGTGCCTTATTCCCAGGTACTCAGCGGAGTATGTGGTCAGATCAGTAGGTCAACACATACAATAAGTATGACCCAAAGCTCATTTAGTCAGCTGAAAGCACTGCATGCTAAATGTTTTGGTCCTCTGTATTAGGACTGTACATGTCCTGCTGCTTTAAGCACGCACACGAATCAAAATGTAGAATGCAGATCCAGGTAAAAACATGGTGAGGATAAGAACTTGGGTCAGACCTCACTCAGTAGAGCCCAGACGTCAGAGTCAGACTGAAACACCAGGCGCAGGGCGGAGACGGGCTGCAGTGCTTCCTCAAGCTGACCTTCAGCTACTCCGTTCTCAAAGGCACCTGAAACGACAGCAGCGTGCTGAACATCTTCATTTAAAATAACAATGGATAAGCTGAACCAAATGCAGTCTGTACACTGACAGCATGTCATGGTTCTGGTTTCCGCACACTGCCCAAAGTAAATGCCTGATTGTAAATGTATCTATGAGGCAAAATGGGGCAACGATCATGGCTCAGAACCTGAGATCACATAGATCTTTACCATTTGGAATCAACAGGCCCAGGAGCATGAGAGAGTCTCCTAAAAGGGGCAGGGCCATGTGAGGAACGCGTCTTATCTCTTAACATTCTTTGGTCTGATATTATGATAAAACCTTTGCTGGCCAGCTAACGAAATGACTCAGCATGTTACATTAAAAAGTAGTACGGGCTCTTCCTTTGGAATCAATAGAGGGACATCAACATCAAATCTAGTCCTATGATCTATTTGTCATCAGGGCCTCTGCATGGCAACTCGTATGTACTCAAAGACTATAGACAACTGCTAAATCTGAATCAGTGGACACTGTACAATTTATAATGCAAGTTTATGAAACAGGCCTGCAGGGAACTGACGATGTGAAATGTGACCTCCTGCAGTTAAAGTAGCATAATGCTTCCACAATACATTTAGCACCAAACATTAGAACATACATAGTTTCTCTGTCCATGGGCGGTTGTGTGTTAGTCACTTTGATTCTTTGAGTGCTGTCTCTGCATTTTCTACTGGCAGTCCTGTCATCAGCAGGATGTGGCTGAGTTTGTGTAATAATCTTCCTTTATTCCTGGAAAGTGATCAAACAAGCAATGCTGACATCACCACTCAGCTGTGTTTCCATTACTTCAGAGGTCATGCGAAGGACACATGCATTTCATTCTTGCATACATGGACTTTTAACCAACACCCACTTAGAGTTGTCTTCGTGTTAGGAGGATTTACTGTTTGTCCAAATGAAAGACTGTGCTCACAGAAGCCTCATTCCCTAACACTGGGCTGATGTATCTGTGCTGTTATTATTACCTGATCTGTTGTCATGTACTTACCAATTATAATGAAGCCATTATCTGATTCTTTATAGTGGGAGGATGAGCCAAGTTTGTCTTTTGCCAACGCCTGAAAGAAGAAAAATATCACTTCTTTAGCACAGCAGTACTTAATGCGATCTTTCACTGTTATCATTTAAATGTTTACAGTTAGCTTAGCTTAGTTACTATGACACACATTTAAGGAAAAAGATCACTGTCAATGTCACCCAAGCTGAAGCCTTTAATACAAGCAGCACCAACAGTACACACCCACAGCACTGTTCTACCTGCCTAAGGCCTCTTGTTTAGTGACTTCTATAGTCCACACTGATCCTGCCCTACACTCCCTCTATTATCTAGAACATAGGGGACATACTGATAACCCTCCTGATGTAGACGAGACATGTACACCTGTGAATACATTCCGTACAAAGGCAGCGTTTTAAAACTGATGAATGATTCTTGCACTGTACTTTCCACATGTCATGTTTACCACTAGGCTTTTTAAATATTTCCTTGCCTGATATAGGATTTCAGCAGCTCAGCAGATTCAGGTACAGAATGTAGCTGGAATGTTTTTAGACATTAGTCCCAAATTTATGAGAGAAACAGACCCATGTTCTCTTTTTTGTTGATTCCAGTTATACATTTTATTTAAACTTCTACAAATCAAGTCTATGTTATTATCTAATTATTAACAAATCAAAATAATAATCTAATGCTTCACTTACTACAGAAATGTACAAAGATAAACATCATCAACAAAGATGACAAAATGGAACAGTCTTATTATTAAAGTCATCCATCTATTACATTTATGAAAAACTAAAAATAGTAAATACACATTATGTTTTCCAGAGTCATAGATTAAGAAAATATTAAATAAAAGCAGCTGTTTTTTTAAAGACATAAATATATAAGAGAATAGATAGAAAAGATAAATATGTATATCTTCTGCATATAAAAATACAACAAGTAACAATACACAAAAAATACAAATATATTTTACATTTGGATTGTCCCTTAAAATAACCCCTGAAGGTTTTATTTTATGATTCAGATTTCTCTTTTGTAGTTTGTGTTGAGAGGCTTACATTTTACATGTACCACTGCTGCTCATTCACAGGCACGCACCGTGAAACCACAAACCTGCTCACAAAACTCTGTCAGGAGTCGGTGATATTACACCAAATACAGTGATGACACAGCCATACCTCAGCCTAAGGCTACCACGCAGAGGTTAACAGCCCAGGCTATTCATAGTCCAGGGGGTCCTCTCCTCTCCATCCTCTGCTGACTATGGCCCACTACTGATTTATTTTGACTACACTCTTCTTTGCTGACTGTTTTATGTTTAACTGGAATGCGCTGTAATGTACTTGTGATGCGGCTGATTCATTTTTCCTGTCAGAAAGTGGTTCAGTTTGCATCTGCTGCTGTTCTTTCACTTGCAATGTGAAGCCTTTAGCTCATCTTGTGTAACGTGGTTCCCCTCTTATCTTGGCCATAGTGATTCCATGTCTGTCTAACTTTACCCAAAGGTCACCCAAGGCATGACCACTTTTTCCCTTTAGTGTGTCAGAAGTGTCAACTGACACGTAGTCCCCCCCACACAAACAGCCAGAGGGAGGCAGAGAGGTGACAGCAGATAGCTTGTTGTGGTACCTGTTTCCTGTCGCTTTGCTATTCTTTCCTAGGCATTAACACCTGAGATGAAAAACAAGACCTGCTCCATGGCAGAGATGGAACCAAAGAACACAAACACACATACGGGTTGCTTACAGTGCCAGGCAGTACTTCCACTGTTGTATTGTAGAACTTATCTCCACTGGTTTCGATATTTCCACTCCGAAACAGGTACCTACAAAAACATCACAAGTCTGCACTGAAATGTTATTCTAAAAAAAAACATTTTGTGTTACAGAAAATAAAACTTTAGCTGATGGCAAACATGCTTGAATCTTTTGTTCATTTAGTTGTATATTGTCTGACTTTTGTGAATATTGGCCTATAATCAATACATGTCTGTCAATACATTTTCAGTTGCTCCCTCTTTAGGAATCATTTACAGAAGATGACCAGCTTGATTACCAGGCCTTTAAAGTACACAAAAACCCTGCCCGTAAGACATCAGCACACACACACACACACACAGACAGACACACACACACACCTTATAATGATGATGAGAAATTGAGAAAAAGCCAAAGGGGGTTTGGCCAATTTTCCCAATAACACCTTTTCCTCCAATAACATTATACGGTTATACATGTTTGTATAAACGTTTCAGTACAATACAATTACTTTATTAGACATTGTTCACTGCTCATGTGAAAGGTGTAAGAACTGATGTTTTTTAAATACAGATGTCTGACAGGTCATTTGCTTCCACACTGGAACACAGTGTATATAACAGTAAGATGAGGATGATGGCTGCCCTCACAGTGACTGTGTGATAGGAAAATTTGTTCTATTTTTGCTTCTATTTGCATTTACATAATGAACAGGATCTGTATTTCTGCAGATTTCCTGGGTACTGAGTGAGGAGCTATAGCTCCGCCTTCCTTTGGATCATCCATTGACATACAACATTTGTTGATATTTTGAAACTGACCTGGATATGTGTATAGGCTGAGGGAAACTAATGAGGACATAGTCACCCTGGACAGGTGTTAATGCCCAGAAGAAGTCCTCCCCTTTGTAAGACCTGACCAGACTGTGCTGCTGGTAATGCTTCAGGCTGCTGCTCAGCTCTGCAGCCGGGTTATCGTGGGCCTGGTACAGTGTCTGCTTCCCAAAGTCCTTATCCTGGAGAGGATAGCACAGATAAACACAAAATGCATGTGTTCGTTTCTACCTAAAATCACCTAGTTTCCATGGCACATTGTTTATTCATGGCCTACTCTCACGTCTTTGGGATGGGACCGAAGCTTCTTTTGCTAAGAAAAGGTCGCTGGCCTAGATGGTGGCTGCTAATTAGTGTGAGATCGGTGTTTGGACAATGAAAGCCCTTGGCATTAGACCAGCAGGGCCACTGCAGTGTAACACAGCAGATATGATGATATATTAGCAGCTGTCCATTACAATACTGTATGTACAGTCCCGTATGCTAGTCTTACAAGTAAATTCTGTACATCTATATCTATTCACTAAATGAGCCAATCACACAGCAGCAACCACATGTGCATGTAGAAAAATGACCTGCTAAAGTTTAAAGCTTCAATCAATGAACCTTTATTTATAAAGCGCCTTACTACAACCGGCGATTGTCCAAAGTGCTTTACTCATAAAATACAATTCAAAGCAAAGTGCAGAACTAAAAACAGTAATAACGAAATAATAAAACAGATAAAAGAATATCAGCAAGACAATAAAAACAGAAAAAGGGGATAAAAGTGCCACAGTGATGTTTTAAAAGCCGTCCTGAACAGGTAGGTCTTATATTAAAGCTTCAGAATAGGGGAATGCCACAGTGTTACTACTTCTACCAGGATGACGCTCAGATCATATCTAGAAGTTTAGATCATCTAAACTGCTTTCATGCAACGAGCTCCCTGCACTCCTCCTCCTGGCCTCCACAACCAGCAGATCGCACTCTGTTAGGCACTGTTGGAACGTGGTAGAATGGGAGGATGCACTTCAAACCTCCTCAGTGATGTTAACTGTGTATATGTTCATATGTGTCGCTTTATGTGTCAGCATATAAGACTTCTTATTGTATATACTGTAGTTATTGACCCTTCTTTCATATATGCTGCTGCTACTTCAGCCTAATTTCCTTATGGGGATTACTACAGTAAATCTTAATCCTAAGCATGCATGCTCCCTCACGTAGCATAGATCTATGATCCACCCAGGTACAAGCAGACCTGTAAAAACGCATGTACAGTATACTATTCCACCCATACAGCTGCCCTGCTATCTGCTAAATCTTACTGCTAGACCAGCCATTCTCACCTATTGTAATAGTACATAAATAGAGAAAGCTTCCATGACATGCTCCATACTGTGTATGTTGTTCCAAATAAAGGGTAACTGGGTGTGGAGCTGGAAGCTTGCCATTTTATATAACATTATATATAACAAGGGCTTTAATAATGCAAAACGTTACGCTGAAACATAATGTAAATGTTTGTGCTATTTAAAATATACCTCTGTATTGTTGTCATGGATGAGGAAATGATAATAGCTGCCAAGACTTTGGCTTCACTCCCATCCTCAGAGGTTACCAACACGGCAGGCTCATTGTGCCTACCGCGGGTATGTTACAAGATTTCAGGATGATAAAGAATAACTTACCAGCTGTACATAGATATTATAATATCATTGAAACCATAGAAAAATGAATAGCATTGTAGTTGGGGGATGTTTTTTGGAAGTACTGCTGCAACACTACACTTTGTTTTGAAAACATATTGAACACAGCGTCTGTCTGACAAGTTGACCCTGTCTGTAGTAAAAGGTGAACAACCTGCAGTTTGGATAAAAGTGTTATGTTAGCTAGACAGCGACTGTCACTTTTCAGTATGGCACAGGCGTTAGCGTACACACACACTTACCTTGAGATGTTGTAGCTTCCCTGGCAGAGAGGAGTGGAGGCCTACATGCTGGAAGAGGGAAGGCTTGTACCTCTGCTTGAGCAGTTCCTTCTGTTTGTCACAGTCGTTCTGCATTAGATAAAATGAACAGCAGGTGACCACACGGCATGCTATTGTATTTATATTTATTGAAAAATAACATATTAATTGTGTCTTATGTGTGTCCTGATGGTCTGTTTGAAAAACACCATCCCTACAGTGAGGCATGGTGGTGGCAGCATCCTGTTCTGGGATGGTGTGTAGATTTATAGTAAAAAATGATTGTAGCCAAACACAGAACAGTCCATGAAGAGAACAGTGTGCAGCGGCCTGTGACTGTGGCATCAGTTTACACACAACCACCCAAAGCATACAGCTAACACATGTTTTGCAAATGTACTTTTTATTGATATATTTGCACACATGCACACATTAAAGCATCTGTTAGGGGCATTTTTAACTCCCAGTAGCACCGACTTACTTTGTCCTTCTCGGGGTTGCAAACTTTCACCCACAGAATGTGATCCAACAGCCAGTCTATAGGTTTGTCTCTGTGGAACATCAGGAAGAACTCTGCGATCATTGGGAGGTCACAGGTCCGAAACATCTTGCCTGGACAATTGCACATTAATACAAGTTGTTGTAAAAAAACAGTTAAGCAGATTTACCACAACCAATATACTATATGTACCCAAACACACCTATAAATCCAAGCTGGGAGAACTCCAAGAAGAACCAGTCCATTGAAGCCTTCTGCTCCACAAAGATCTTCATGTCACTGTAGTAGCTTGCCTTTGCAACGACATCATCTTCTAACTGGAAAACAGGACAAACACATTCACTCCAGCAATCCCTCACCTGGAGGGCCATCAGTTCGTCCATTTGTTTCAAATGTTTCTATGTGGCTTTAATGACACAGTTACTTACATAAAACACACCACACAGTCAGCTACTATATGAATGCCCAGTGCTATACATGAAGGTATAAAGTACAGTGACATCTGATTACTCTGTCTTATTTTGTTTAATGGCAGCAGTATGATCCCCACCTGAACATAATAGGCTCCTTTGTCCTGAGCATAGATCATGAGGAAGCTGAAGTCCAGGTTCTGCTTTGTTCGCCATCTGAAAACAGCCGACCGCAGACACATGAACACATTGACTTCTTACCATTTACTTTCCTTATAGTTACTGCTCCATATTTATCAGCACAATATTTACACCATTAATAAATACAACACTTTAGGTGAAATGTACTTGACTCTATCCTGGGTGTCACCGAAGGTCTCTCTGAGGCTGGTGAAGTCGGGGTAGTAATACTGCGAAGGGGAGACCACCTCCAGCAGTCCAGACTGCGCCTCTTTGGGAAAACTGCAAAGAACGAGCTGCGGTGAACTATAAAATTACAAACCTGAATACAAAAAAACTGATGAAAAAGACATGATACGTTTTCGAAATAAGAGCCTGAAAATCCTCTTAGCTGTAAAGTGTTGTTATTATTATTCTAAAGTGATATTATTCTTGTTGACAACACTGGCGTTAGACTAATATATACGCATTTTGTGTCCTTAGCAAATGATAGATGTACACATGAGTAACATCAATCGATAAGGTAATGTCACCGCGAACGCTTACTTCTCTTTAAAACAAACACAACATTTTCCTTTTTGGTGAAGTTATATGTGATGCGATAATATGACGACTGAAAATAAAACCCAACACAGGAAAGACACAGCTACATCACTGCCCCCTTCTCACCTGCTCTATTGCTTTGTGAAAAGCTTGACAATAAAACCCCCACATACCAACATACAATACAAACCTGCTACAATAAACCATAATAAATCTGACGTACTTCCTTTGAAAGATATAAGATAGATTTCAGATTAAAAAAACAAGCTTCACAGGAGAAAGCTGTAGGCAACACTAGACATGAAACCGAAGAGCAGTGTGAGTGTGATATAATAATGAAACTGCCCCATGGGAGCTCATCTAAAGTCACTCACTTCTTCCTAATGGTCTCTGCGACGCTGCTCACATAGCCTGAGTCTGTCTGAAATGGAAAGGGAGAAGGCCAGTGATATAGGGGGAATTCTGCCATGGTTAGTTAACACCAAATGACGAGGTATGCTAAATGCTTTTGCAACAATGAAAAGAGTATCATCGGGTCTTATCGGGTGAGACTGACCCATTGTGCTCCTCCCTCCAAGGCCAGACCTCGTATAACCAGTTTCGGCAGATGTGAGGTTGACGTAGTCTCCTTTTATTTAGCATGCATATATGTATTGATACAACGTTTGACACAGCTGGTCGAGTTGCATTTAAAGGTGATTGTTTGAAAATGTCTAATACATTATGATCCATAACTGCACCCTGACCTGCTGTGTGCCATAACAATCATGCACGAGCTTGAATGTGAGTGTGACTGAGATAAGAAAGGATTCAAGCATGGCTTTTGATTGATAATGATATTGTGACACTACAGTCAGGAAATAACTTGAAGTTTTTCCTTAATGTATGATATCAGCCTTAGATAAGTTTATGACAGCCGCTACCGGCTGTGTTCCTCATGATCATACATTTATGATGCTGTGTTAATCTGGTTTTTGTGGCTGTAGTGATGCAGATAGCGTAGACAATGCTAGTTTTGCAGATGGTTTGTTACAAAGGACTGGTTAAGTAAATGTTTAGATTTATTCTGCTGAAGTAACACTTAAAAGCTATAACCAGCATCACAAAAATGCCAAATCTCAAAAGATTTGGTGTGTTTGTCGGAAGAATACAATGTTGGTGTGTGATTTGTTTGAAAGAAGGATTGTGATTTGTGGGAGTTTGTGATTTTGTGAATCCGAAACTAAAGAATTGCAGTTTAAACACAAAGCATCGGTGAAGCTAAGCTGAGAAGGCTGGAACTGGCTGAAACCAGAAAGAAGCATTTAGTTCACACACAGCATAGATATCAAGACACATCTTCTATGTAATGCTTACAAAGAAAAGTGCTTTCTAAGTTTTCCCTGAGGTCGAAACCTGAAATAAAACCAACCTGTATGTTTGTCAGCATACCTCTGCAACAAAGACGATGATGAGGAGATCTTGGCTCTGTGGGGGAGTCAGACTGTAGAGCAGGGAGCTGAGTGTGTTCATCAGGTAGCTCTGCTTCTCTCGCTTCACTGTAGGAATGCCCAACACCAAAGACACTAAGGGAGTAATGCACACAGGGACAAAGGACCAGGGATGAGATCACACAGTAAACACAATCCCAGAGCGTTCATACGTAGTAATGGTGTGCATGTTTATGTTTGTGCGGGGAGTGCTTGATACCGTTTTTGCGCCCATGTCCCAGCACCACGTTAGGTACGAGGCTGTCTGGATGCTGTCTGAGGTGGGGCATATAGAGGTAAATGCTGGGCTGAAGGAATGTTTGCTGGTCTGAACCCACTTTCAGCTGCCTCACTGTTTCTGTTCAAAGCAAGAAAGAAACAACTTGATAAAATTATAGATAAAACATGTCTACTTCAACTGGGTCCTCCACCTACCTGTGGGGCTGGTGTCGTTGGTAGTAGTGTTACTGACAGGATGGCTGATGTTGGCTGGTTTGGAAATATTCTTCAGCTGTTCCAGGATGTTGCTGAGATCTCTGCTGACCTGCCCTCCCAGCTCCTCTGCAACCAACAGGCGCTCGTACAGGCTCTGTAGGTCTGGTCCCTGACCTGGGACATTAGGCAGAGTTTCAACAATGATCTGTTTTAAGAAAGTGACCTCAGGCCAGCAAGAGAGGACATAAATCTTCCTTTACTGCTTAAATAGCACTCACACAATGCTTTGCCAAGTCAAATGATGCCTCAAGTACCTTCAATAATCAATATTTTAAGTCCTAAACACACACAGCACAATTCTATCCCTTCTCCAGAACACCTTATCTCTAATCTAAAGACACTTTTCAATGATATAAGAGATAACCCTTTATTAGAAATTCACAGTGGAATATTACTATTCCAGCAGGAGTGTGGCTGATTAAAATCAGTAAAACCCAACACCTTGTTGGCAGTGGACTAAATGTTATGTAACGTTTGACTGAAAGTCATTTGGAAATGTGACTTCAAAATCTATTTGTGCTGTTAGCACAACAGAAAGCCAAACAAGGACTTACTGACACTATCTGTTACTTCCTTTTTCTTTGTGAGTTACACAATATCCTCCTCCAGCGTCTTTAAGTCTACATCTGCCAACTGTCGGTGACTATAAAGCTTTGACGGAGGAGTAAAATTATCTGAGTGAAACAGATCAAGCACAAGTACAGGCCACAAAAGGAGTCGTGTAGCACTTTAGATGCGTTGACAGTAACTGCACAGAAACACTAAACATGTGTGTAGGACTTTCCAGTAGAAAGCTTTATTTCCTGATGTGGGCGTGGGAAGTTTAAAGTGCTGCGTTATGTGTGTGACTGTAGTAGTTTCATGACTGTTGGATGCATACATGAGTGACGCAACTGCGGAATCGCAAGAAGTGGCTCTACAACAGGAGCCCCCCCCCCCCCCACACATTTGTAATGCTTCCTACACCACTGGGACAGAAGATGTATCTATGGCTCTTCTCCATCGCCATAAATCAGGGATTGATCTGGTATTTTTCAGCCATAGACTATTTTATATGTTTCTTGTACTTCACTGGTGTTTGGAAACAGAGGGCGAGAAAGCAGCACTCAGACTGATGAAGAGACGAAGGAGAGTCCTGTCCAGGAATCTATTGAGGAAGATGTATGTTGGCCCAACGGATGGAGCCCCTGGTGATCAGGCTGAATCACCTGGTTCTCGGTATCCATATGTGAAGAAGTCTCTGCAGCAAATGTTTGAGCCTGCCTACGCTCAGCTGACCTGTGTCCTGTCCTGCCTTGGGACAGCGCCCCTGAGCCATGTGAGCAGCAACCTCTGTACCAGGTGCTCAGCAGGGAGTTCGACTTTGGGACTGATCGCATCATTGAAAGAGCTGAAAACCTTGACGTGTGCCAGGCAGTTGCGGGCTCCATCCAGATTCTGACACAGCATTTGTATGAAGCGAAACAGTCTGACAGAGAGTCAGTCTTCTTCAGCTCCAGATCAGAGGAGGTCAAAGTTCTCAGAGAGTTTTCTGACGTTCTGCTACGTAATCTTTTCTCCAAATCTCTCTTGGACAGCGAAGTCATCCGATGTGCCTTAAATGAGATTATTAAATGTTTTGGAACCGCTGGTTACATGGCTATCCGACCCCGACAACCTGAACCTGGGGGTGAGCCACCTGGACCAGCTGGGGGTGAGCCACCTGGACCAGGTGGGGGTGAGCCCGCTGGACAGCGTGACCCCTAATAGTTCACCTGATAGTTCCTAATGGTTTCTAATAGAAACTAAAAGTTTCTGAAAGTTCCTAATAGTTCAGCTGAAAGCTAGTTCAGCTCACAGTTCATGTAGTATGTGTGTCTGTGTGAAATAAAGAGTGGAAACTACGAGTTGTATCCGCCGTGTTTGTTCCGACAACCCGTCCAGAGGGGAGACTAATGAGGAGTAAATCTGGACGTGGATGTGAGTGGATGAAATGTTAATGTTTTCACTTTGTAAATCGAGAAATTATTTAATTAGGATCGGATCGGGACTCGGTATCAGCAGATACTTAAAATGAAATGACTCTGACGCGAGGGCAAAAAAACCTGATCGGGACATCCCTAGTATTTACTTCTAAACATATAAAAAGTAAGTGGTGAGTGATTGTTATGTGGGAATCATTACAGTTCAAACCACAGTGTGTGTAAGATCCCTTCTTAGATGTGAAAGACTGATAAAGTCACACTGGAAACCATTACTTTAAGCTTTTTACCAAAGATAGCTCTACAAGATCTTCAATCAGAGGGGTTAGTATTGACCACAGTGTTTTTTCTTCTGTGTACTGCCATCTCCATAGTTACAAGTGTGTTGTTGCAACCCTCAATTCCATGCCCACTTGACCCATTGAAACCACAGCCAGGTAAAGCATAATGGTAATATTGTATTATTCATGCCATGTTTAGAGGGTCATCAGACCCCTGAAGCTCTGTATCCATGAGCTCAGCCCAGTGATTTAGTTTGTTGAACCACTGCTCCGTGAAAAGGCCAAGAAAACACAGAGGAGGAAGAAACCTACGTGAGCCCAAGTAAAGCTTCAAGATAAGATAAGTAACATAAGGTAGAAGGACCAGCCTGCACTGTAGGCACAGTATTACGTCACGTTTAGATAACATAAAGTCTGCTTATAACAAGAAAAAGTCTTCGTTGAACGTTTTACTTTATGACAGCGGTTGAGCCACAATATACCTGAAGCTTGTCAAGTGCTGTATGTAAAACCAGCAAACACATTCAGCTGTCACAACATCAGAAAATGTAAAGTGTACTTGTTTTGTGTTTTTTTATTGAATTAGACACTAAAGTTTTCTAAATTAAAACACATTAGGTCACTTACCTCCATGACTAGGAATCGATTTAATCCAAGTTACCGACACAAAACAAGCGACAGCCAGCAGGCATCCAAACCTGAAGGAGTAAAACCTCATTTCATCGCTCACTGCTGTCTGTCCGTCTTTGTTTGACGCCGCCGGCTCCCAGCGGGCAGCAGGTGGATGTGGCGCTGAGCGGCGCAGGCAAAGTGCAGGTAATGGGAGAGGAACACTATTGGCTGGTGACAAACGTGACTCTGACTACGTCAGAAACACTAAAGCATGCATACCTGTACCTGTTTACCCTCCTGAGGACCACAGGTGTCACTGTCACTGACATGTGGACGTGACAAACACATGCTGGAGCGGCCAGTAATGGGCCTACAGCGACATCTGCAGGTCAAATTACAAAACGAGTCCTGTCAGCTAATCAATAGACCTTTGCAAAATAATTGGCATTTATAAGGGAATATATTAAAATATTTTGTCGTGGGTGGTTTAATGGGTATTTCCTGTAAGGCGAAAGAAATCCAATACATTTCACTTCGTTTAAAAGGTAGATTAATGTTGCATCATAGTAACACGGCTACTTCTTGTGTAGAACGTTTTTTTAATTACTGATCCGTCAACAAAAATTTATAATATTGTCTACATTGTCCAATCTGCACTTTGTGGCACAAAATTAAAACAAACACCATTAGAAAATGCATGTCTGTATTCCGGTACCTCTGTATATATATACATTTGTCGACCTTTTCGTCACATGGGGATGTAGCTCAGTGGTAGAGCGCATGCTTTGCATGTATGAGGCCCCGGGTTCAATCCGCCAACACGAACAATACAACTTTTTCGTTTTTTTCGTTTTGTTTTTTAAAGAAAATACGCAGTTGAACGGTAGGTTTGCCCTCCAAAATAAAAGGATAAATAGCTAAAGCTAAAACATAAAAAATCTTTTGATTTTTTTTTATCTTGTCTGTTTGTTTTATTTATTGTGTGGTGCCTTTGAGTGCCGAGAAAGTCGCCTACAAATAAAATGTATTCTTATTATCATTGTTATTATAAGGCTACAGCGACATCTGCTGGTTGAATCACAGAACGCTGTCCTGTCAGTTCAAACAGAAGTAAACATGCTTTCTTAAATGAAATCCACTGTTGGTACTTATTTACCTACTCACCAACATTAGCAAATTTCAGCATCACTTTATTCTAAACATAATATTGATTAGAGGTTCTACATATATGCTGCAGTATGTGTGTAGATATTTACTTGCAGGTTTATACGTGGTAATGTGGTGTCAAATTTGTTGCCCAAAAGGTGTTTGTGGTATCTAGATCATAATTGTATAACCTACACCCAAAGTAATGGATAGTCTGAAGGAGTCAAAGAAACTGTAGCCAAATGCTTTTGAAGTTCACCCAAAACACATGCTATAACTAGCCCTCACTTTCCTAACAGTGACTTCAGCACAGGCCAAGAGTATCTTGACAGATGTGGCTATAGCACAGGTCTGCTGCAGCCTATTCTCAGAACACACACATCGTTCACTGAAGTCCAAAGTGACAACAATGATCACACTAATCATCTGGTTATGTGTCTTGAGAAAAATGTTCTCTGTGTCAGTGGATGTGTGTTGTAATGAGAGTCCTAAATGGAATTTGACAATAAAGCTTTGTGATCAGCTCTGACATCCACATTAGTAATCAGTAAACCTAGACCTCCCCTCTTGTCCTCCCTGGTGGTTTACCACCATATGATCACTAACCACCACAGGCCAGCTCTGTCCCTGTCTGTGTCTGTTTATGTCTTCTCCAGTCTTGAGAAGTAAAAAAAAAACTGTAATGCAGATGTGTGCAGTCATTCAGAGGAGTGAACAGAGGCACCATGAGGGTTTGGTTGCTATGGACGGCAAGCAGGATGAGCGCCTCTTAGCCCCAAACACACAGCTCCATTCAGATACCCCACCCAGCATCCATCACCCACTACCAAAGAGTGACCTCTGACCTGTCCCAGCAGCTGCATTCATGAGGAAGTGGGCCGTTGTCACGGTGACAGAGGAACTGTTTAATCTTTCTTTATCTCTAAAACACTGACTGTAGGTTTGTACATTATTGTAAAACAGAGAAGAGGAAAAGCGACTTAATGAAATGAATTAGTTCGTCTGTGGGCCTGTTTAACACAACACGTCAATAGATTATCAGTGACTCCCAAACCAGCCTGCTGGAGAGGTGTCCGAGCTGGGGGACAGATTTAGAGGTTTGACCTATGAGACAGGCCCGTTCCTCTGCCTGACTAACTGTAGGATGGTTGCTGTTTTGACCTTAGAACATGTTAATATCAAGCAGGCATGAGCTTTCATCTGTTGATTTGTGTTTCTGCCCAAACCTCTCTTTTCAGATGGGAAGACCCTCTGTCCCCAAGTACAAGCCTCTCCTGCAGGTATCTTTACAACAACTCAAAAAGGTTTGTGTTATTCTGGAAAGTTGGATATTTTTACATGGATATTTTTGGGACTGGCTTTGGCAGGCAACCTCAAATGACCCCTGGAGAAACTAGGTTTTGACACTTCAGTGTTGGAATACTTCCTTGACCTCTGTAGTTGCTGCTCGGTGTGGACAGAAATGGATGCTAACTGCAACTTGGCTTCTTGGTAGTGTTTCTAATATTCATTATAGATTATATGTCTGCTTAACTTGAAGGCTTGAAGGTGGATTATCTTATGCTGTGATGTGTGCCAAACATGCAGCACTGCTCTCCAAAAAGAAGGAGGTTGTAAGTCAGTATACTTGCCATAAGTTACATCACTGTGTATATGTACAAGCTTCAAAACAGCTGTGTCCTGTCAAGTTGATCATTCTCTTACACACATCTTTGGCAGCATGTGGATGGCTGGGTGTGGGCACCAGGATGCCATATTGGAAGAATCCCAGGTGGTGGAGCCAGGGTGACACTTTGGACGATGTTCTGCTGGGAGCTTTGGGTCCTGCCATTCATGCTGATGTTACCTCGACATGTAGCACCTACCTAGCCCTTGTTGCAGACCATTTCATGGAAACAGCATTTCCTGGTGGCAGTGGCCTCTTTCAGCAGGATAATGCTCCCTGCCACAACACATACCTGACAGTCTATCTACATAGTCTCTACCAGCTCACAGCTTCCACCGTTTAAAGGATCTGCTGCACCTTCAGAGGTGTGCTGTGTTTTGGCAGCAAAAAGGGGGAAAGACAATATGAAGTGGTGGTCAACATGTGCTAATACAGTTCATCACTGGAGGTGCCTGCAAGTCAGTGAAGCCAGATACCAGGACAGAATCATACGTGCTGCTAAAGTTACTCACAGCATTACCAGCATCCTTCACCGTCACAGCTGTGTGATGCGTCTGAGTTTTGGAACAATAATATATGCGTGACAAATGAATTTGAAACACAGGCAAATGTACACTGGAGGAAAACAGCGGTATTGTTTTGAGGAGAATCAGTCAGGGACTGGATCTGCTGCAGAAACTCACCAGAGGAGTCAGATTTCATGCAAAAACACCCCATCAGCCCCACATGTGTTTTTACCATTAGCTTCTGTCCTTCAGCAGACAAAGAGATTAGATGGAACTTAATGATCCCGCCGGGACGCTGCAGGAGCTAATAAGAGCACAGAAAGAAACAATATTAGTATTGATGGAATCTGTATGGAAAATATGAACGAGTACAACACACTAAGTTAGAACACACTCCTATTGTACTTAATCGAGCAGGTAATATTTTTTCCTGCGATCAAAGTGTTCATAGAGAGAGGTAAGTAGAAGGATGTGTGCTACACTTAAAGGCGGAGGTCAACGTGCCAGCTACGTCAGCCTCTGATGGTCGGGTCAGTGGCTTAAACACAGCCAAGAAATACGAGGAAAAGGGAAACAGGGAGCGAGAGGCAGCAGAAAATCTGCTCGTCTTCATTTTTAGTTTGGTTTTTAATCCTCCCGTTAAGAGGATTGGGAGTGAAATGTTAATGCCACATGAGAAGACACACATGAACGTGCAGATGTTTTGCACACACACACACACACACACACACACACACACACACACACACACACACACACACACACACACATCTCTCTATCTAAACCCGTCTTTGCTGTGTAACAGTCACTAATCCTCAAATGTAGGATTCCAGATTCAGGGGCTGCTGTGCTAAAACGAATGGTTTTAATTTTTAGTCATAGAAAATCATGTATTTTGTTTTTAATTATATATGATTTTATTGTGTTCATTATGTTTGTGGATGTGGAGCAACAGAAAATCTTCTTACGTTACGAAGGAGGATGTCACTGCAAACACGAGCGCCTCCATTTGTCATGGTTGTGGGTGGCAGTGGGTGGGGTAGAGGGTGGGGGTGTGCCGGCTTTGAGGAAAGAAGCAAGTGAAGAGAAAGGACCCATCTGTCCCTGTAGTGGCAGATAAAGAAGGAGTGAGAGCGGCTCGGACACAGAGCAGGGGGAGGAAGGTACGCATCTTTAACTTATTTTGAACTTTAATTATTTTCAAGCTGTTTGCAGATCTAAAGACCGAAACACAAAACATGTCATGTGCAGCCAAGTTTACATGATGTGATGTTGGACATACATCACATATCATGTGTGTCAGGGACAGTGTGGCACGACATCATCCTGTAGAACTATTTATGGCAAAGTAGAACTTTTAGAGCGGACGCAGGGTGCTGCCAAGATTTTAATGCTTTTTGATTTTTAAGTATACTAAAAATAAAATGACTCATAAATCCTTGTTGGCTATGCAAATAGATGTGTTTCTTTTTATTTAAAACACAAAGTTTGGAACGAGCCTGCAAAGGTCGCGACCTCTGCAGCCAAGAAATACCTGAGTTCTTATCTTTCTTACAATCGTAATAACTTGTCAACACTAAGCTGTCTGTGATGACACAGGGCTGCATGCACGTATGTAGCAGTAACCCTTGGCAGGGAAAGTATACAGTATACTATTTTTTATATTTAATAACTGTTTACTGTTTCTTTATTTCTGAAACTCCAACGAAATTAGAAAACACTCAGCAAAAAGCTCTCCAGGACAGGAGGAACCCACACAGTGTCAGACCAGGCACTTGTTATTTAATGCTCTGTGACTGCTGAAGATGTCAAGTCCACTATTGAGCAGTTGTGTTAGAAATGGGTTAGAATCCCATCTGTCAAAGAGTTGTGTAAATTCGCCCTGGTTACCTTATCCCTTATTTAGCCTGTTGCTAATTGTTAGCTCGCACACTTAAAATGGAAAGATATTTACACATGCTAATGAACGCGTGTTTCTGTTTGTGTTGTGAGCATCTGCATGTGGGTCTGCTTTGATATAGCATATTTTAAAAAAGAGCAGAGCCATGTGTATTTGATGTTACATCCAAATGAATGCTGGTGTTGTCTGCAAGATGAATGAGCTGCTTTCTAGCATGTTCATCATGTTGACTGCACCAGTATATGCTGTAAAAGTAATGCTCCAAATGTAAAACATGCAACTAATTTCTGTTTGAGTCATGACACGGACCTTCGACTGAGACCCATGATGCTGCATGTGCATTCTACAGCTGTACTTCACAACATCACCGTGTTTAAGTGAGAATGTTTGTGGCCCTTCTGGCTTTTCTGCTTTAATCTCATTAACACTGTGCTCGTCCTCCATTCATCCTCCCACCCATTTATGCTTTCTTCCCTACACCCCCTCTTGTGCTTCAACTGAAACGGTACACCCTCTAACTTAATTAAATGTCTTCTGACTGACACCGGCACTCACATCTACCAGTCTGCCGTGCAGCGGTCAGCAGTACCCTCCCTCTGTATTTATGGTAATTCCCGTCCATCTTCTGATTGCATCGGGTAGATTGTCTCCCAGTGGGAATACAGTACGGAGGCTTCCCATCAACTCATTGGTGCTGGTGTGACACTGGATGTCCCCGTGTTCTTCCTCATTCTGTAGAGAGTGAACATGAAGGCAGCTCAGTTATCTGACCAATAATAATTGAGAATCAGTTTTATTAACGAGTGCTTTCCTCTTTTATATTTTAGTGTAGAGAAAACACCCGGCTGATTCGAATAGGTGAACGGCAATGTCAGTTTGCTCTTTGGTCTACATTCTAATACATGTGGATGCATTTTTATAGTCCCAAAAAATGAACATAAACACTCATTTATTATACAAATGCATTGCCTACTGCACTATGGTCTATGTTGGTACAACAGGTTTTATTTTGACAGTGAGAAAGAAGCGTGCATTCTTTTAATTACCTGTAACTGTGTGGCGTCTCATTACTGCACATGTTGTCGTACGTACTGCTGCCATTACTTAATTAATACTAAGAATATATATTGTTCTCTCTAGGCAAGGAAAGCCAGCTCAGACCTCAGAGGGCTGACCTGCACTGAACGCTCTGGAGATTTCTGTCCGCAGTATGTTGCCAAGATGGAGAGCTGGATTATTTTCCTCTGCCTGAGCAGTGGCTGGAGGCACATTGCTTCTACTACTGACGTGACCCCGACACCCTCGTCTGCACCAGTGACACCCACTGAAGACGAGAGCACCCAACTGGTGGTAAATATATACATACATATATATTATTGCTTTTACTTTAAAAATATATAGATCAGTGGCCCTGCTCTAGAAATATGTTTCACATCAAAATCCCTTATTGACATTTTTATGGTATAATTACTATGTGATTTTGACAAGGAGTAAACATCTCTGTAATATTTAGTCAATTTTCCAAAAAGCACAGTTGTTTTATTTTATTTAAACCTGCTATAAGTCTGTAATGATTTTCTTACTAACTATTTGTTTAAATCATTGAAAATGTGTGGGAATAGTGTTATTTGTTGTTGCCAAGGAAACCATATTTTGTTTATACTGTACACTGGAATCCATTAATAAGGAAAGTATTAGTTTATCCAAGGATATTATGATCAGCATCGAGCCTCCCTCTGGTTCCATACATCTTGCTGCATGCAGTGTGTGCACATAGCATTTTCTCTTGCATTGTGTATTGTGCTGATGAGCAAGACTTGCAAAGCATAACTTCACATCATGTCAGAGAATATTTGTCTTTTCTCCTGTAATGTTAAAGCTTTATTGCCAGAAATGATGACTTTTTCCAAACTTCCTGGCTTATTCTCAACACATCAAGATACTTCAAGAACATAATGTATCATGATCTGTCCTTGGCATAGGATTGGCTGATAAAGTATGGCTACCTGCCACCCTCAGACCCTTCCACCGGTCAGCTGCAGGCCTGGACAGCTGTCACAAATGCTGTCAAGGCCATGCAAAAGTTTGCAGGCCTCAAAGACACTGGAGTTTTAGGTGAGGATTACTGAAACTTGCAAGACACCGATGTTTAATCTAGTCATTAAACATGATGATCGATTTGCGACTCTTGGTTGGTCTGTCCATCAGATGAGGAGACTAAGGCAATGATGAACAGTCCACGTTGCTCCTTACCTGACCAGGAGCAGCCATCTAAATCACCGGCTAACCAAGTGGGTAAAACGATGAAGAGGAGGAGGAGGGCTGTTTCCATGTGGACACGCAGGAACATCAACTGGAGGTTGAATCTAATGACAACAAATGTTCAGTTTGGAACCTCTATTGTTTTCATGTCTACACAAGTTCATTCTTACTTTCACAGGTTGCAGTCATACCCTTCCTCTTCTCAGCTGTCCCGGGAGACAATTCGATCACTGGTGTTCTATGCTTTAAGAGTCTGGGCGGATCCAACACCCCTGGAGTTCCACGAGGTTGATACATTTGTGACAATATGGGCTGAGTTCATGTAGTTTTGATCTTCACCTTATTCCGCCGGGTCGCTCTCTGTGTCTAGGTGGGCAGCCCAGAGGCAGCTGACCTGCAGGTAGACTTCCTCCATGGTTACCATGGTGATGGTTATCCTTTCGATGGGGCAGGAGGGGCAGTCGGCCATGCCTTCTTCCCTTCAGACCTTGCCCGGGCAGGAGGAGTTCATTTGGATGCAGAGGAGGAGTGGACCTTCAGACAACCAGGTGAAGTAACACAAAAAAATGATGCTGAATGATGACAGTCATTTTCTGTGGAAGACCCTTGTATTTGATTACTCTACACTCTTACTCTGGCATCTCAAAGCCAAACCTTTTACGTCTTTTGTTTGCTCTGTTGTCTTTAATAACCATTGTTTCCTTTAGTTGCTGGATTTTCAGCAAGGATAAGTCTTGTGACATCTCTGCATCTGTCTCTTCCTGCCCAGCCTCAGAGGGCACTGACCTGTTCACAGTGCTGGTGCACGAATTCGGTCACGCACTGGGCTTAGCTCACTCCTCGTCACGGCACTCCGTGATGAGGCCATACTACCAGGGTCCTGCTGGAGACCCCCTCCACTACCGTCTGGGACCACAGGATCTGGAGCACATCACACAGATCTATGGTAACATGCCCAGAATGCAAGAGCTACACTCTAGTATGACAGCATTGTCCTTCTGAGGACAAGAGGATAGTATAATGTCCTCATTTTATGACTTAAGCCTGTGAAAGGCATACAGCTGGACAGTAATGGATGAGCACAGCTGTGAAACAGTGGCCAGGCCTAACCTCTGCTGTGTTATTAAGGAAGTGCTATTTATGGTCACATGCTTATGTCAAAGCCTGCTATTGTAAAGGACCAAAGGAACTAAAGAGGGAGCTGATGAGATGTGTGGCTGAAACAAAGGAATTCATTTTGCTTTTGCATACTGCTGCGCATGTTTGATGGACTGACAGCTGTTCATATGTATTACTTCTAATCTATCCATCCACATGGTTACATTTGGATGTAGGAATTTACTCCATCTTTCTAACTGCTCAACACTGGACCTCTGTCATAGCTGTATGATGTACTGTCCAAAGTATACAGCTGCTATAGAGCTTCATGTGATCTTTGGATAGGTAAAAGGAACCAGCTGCTGGCGACAGACGCTCCTCGCCTCGCCCCAGAACCTCAGTTGCGCCACAGAGGCCATCACCACCAGCACCACCAGCATCAACATCCCAGACATGGGTATGATATACAAAACACAACTAACTGAGATGTTAGGGAGTTCACAGGTGAAAGGGATTCCTAGGTTTAAAATAAAACAGCCACATGAGGATATTAAATCCACTTTATCGGTATCATCTTGGTAAGTAGAAAGAACTCTACTGTTTCAAGACACAGTTCAGGAATACAGTAATTTGGGAGATATAAAGTTTCTTTTCCAAATTACAAATACAATACAAATCCAAATATATACCTGATGCAGATTCTGTCTCTCAGTCAAAAATCTATATTAAGGTGTCTGTGATATAATTTCCTGGGTCATAAAACCTGTAGTGTTGAAGGAAGAGACAGCATCTACGCCAGCACTTTCTGACACCTCCACACTGCTGACATACATTTACACACACCCTTTTAAACATTCGCCTACAAAATTACATTTTTACATTTGTTATTATGTTTTATTGTCTTTAATGTGGATTGAATAGATTGAATAGATGATTCTAGACAAATCCTGATGTGGCTATGAGTACATTCAGGGTTTTGTCACTAAAAACGGCATCATATTTAGAATTTTCTACTTGTTCTAATTTTATTTCTCCAAATAAACATATATTTATATTTATATATATATAAAGCTCCCTGTTTTGTCCAATCAGACCTTCCATAGATCGCTGTAACACTAGTTTCGATGCTGTGGCAAAGATCAGAGGAGAGACGTTCTTCTTCAAGGGTCTGTACGCTGTGACTAATTTTGAAATGATCAAACTCCGTTGCTCATGTAAACAGGATCACCTCTCACCTCTCCCTCTCTGGTCCCATACTCTCCAGGTCTGACTATGTGGCGAGTCAATGGTGCGGGTTTGGTGTCGGGACATGGAGCTTCAGTCAGGAGGCTGTGGAGGGGTCTCCCTCCTGATCTGCCTCACCTTCAAGCTGTGCTGGAGAGGCAGTCAGATCATGCTATCATCTTTATCAGTGGTATGAAACTATAATGTAAAGACAGCACAGACGTTTTGACACCATATTTTATATCAGCCATCTTCAAAGGGATGTACTAGTGCTTATTTTTGGGGGGAGGCAACTGAACTCACTCATCTATTTTTGTCTGGTGCCCTCTTGTGGTCATATAAAGTCATAACATGCTAAGCTTGTTACCGAACTTTTTGTCGGTTTGACTTCTTTGTTGACTGAAGTGATCACTCTCTGCTATAACGTGCTGGCCACACACAAGCTCCATTATCTTTTTATTACCCAGCCAACTTTTGCAGGCCAACTCTGAAGTTCATCACACTGGTTTCTTTAAAAAAAGGCTGAGGTGTTTTATCAGCTTTTACAGAAACAACCCTTTTATTATTTTTGCAAACACCTGAAGTTATGCTCTAAACTAGCTACAATAATGCGACTGAAACCTCACCACCAATGGGTATAATGCAAGACATGCCCTTTTAAGCAATATTATTGCAATAGAAAACTCATAAGTTGGGTATTACTAGTGTTAAATAAACTGCATGTGCTAAAAACACATTTTTAGGAAACAACTATACAGTCTTACACAAGCTTACTTTCCCTCCTCTTCAGAGTGATTAAAGGTTTTTGAATCCACCTGGGTCAAGTCTTACTTTGACAAATGTAGAACCAGCTAACCTCCCGTCTGCTGCAGGTACCCAGTTCTGGCTGTTCAGGGACCTGTCGCTGCAGGAGGGCTACCCTCAGCCCTTGTCTGCTCTTAGGATGGGGGCCAACATGGAAGGAATAGATGAGGAGGAGGAGGAGGAGGAAGTGGCAGGAGCAGCAGGGTCATTGAAGCAGGGTCTGGTCTGGGACCCAGAGGAGGGCCCTGTGTGGGGGACAGTAGGGAACGCTGGGGGAGAGAAGCAAGATGACACCTGGACTCAGCTGTTTAAAGAGGGGATCAGCGGCATCACTACAGAGAGAGATGGTGAGGATCAAACATTTGTTGTTTTATGTTTTAGTAATCTGTAATCTAGGAGTGACATTTTAAAACACAAACAAACTCTCCCTCCTCTCCAGGGTCTGTCTACCTCTTCAAAGGAGACTCCTACTGGAAGTTCATGTTTCCTGGCTCCTCGCCACAGGACGGATACCCACGATCCTCTGCTGAAGACTGGCTGGACTGCGAGTCCTTATCCCTTTCCTCTTTGCCCAAAGTGGATGACCTCTCCTTGTCTCTGTCTCCACCTGCTGGAAGACAGGAGCTGAGGGAGAGATGGAAGGAGGAGAGAGAGGAGGAGGGAGGAGGAAGGACAGGGGACAGGATGTGGTACCAAAACAAAGACAGGAAGGACCGAGGTGCAAACACATGGACTCAATGCACGTGCCAAAATGGAGCAGTTTGCGGCAGGACAGCATCTTTGATTGCTGTCGTACTTCTGGTGACATGGATACTGATGGTTGTTTAAAGCGGTGGAAGGAACACACAGTCATGAGCATCCGCATCACTTCAGCTTACTCGTTACCTCACTTTTTAGTTTTTGATAAGCGGGGGCTTCGTGAAAGAAGTTGATAGGCAGATTGTTGGAATTTGCACTCATCTCTCAACTAAAAATTATCCTAAAAAAATTAGCGTTTCTCTGACAAAATGCTGTAAAAAAAAAACAAAACGGGTTTTTAACCAAACTGCAGAGCAGAGTGAAATCTGGTTAGTAGAGGCTGTAAAAATGCAACTTTGAAAAAAATGCACATACTAATTCTAGTTTATGTACATTTTTTGTAAATTTAATACTCAAAAAAAGTTTTTTCTGTCTCTGTTTTTTATACTATATATATATATATATATATATATATATATATATATATATATATATATATGTATGTATATGTATGTATATGTGTGTATATGTGTGTGTGTGTTAGTCTGTTAAGACATGAGTTGAGGTCACGTGTAGTCATGATTGTGCTGTTTAAGCTTACACTGATAAAGAGAGAGTTAATTCTGTGACCTCTTCAAACAAACAAAGCATTTGAGGGTTATTCCAGGGTTTCCATGTTTTCCCTTTTCTCTGGGTACCCCGGCTTCCCCCCACATTCTAAAGACCTGCTTGATGGGTCAGTTGGTCCCTCTCTGGTGCCCGTAGATCTGAGTATGAATGGTTGTTTGTCTGTGTGTGTTGCCCTGTGATGGACTGGTGACCTGTCCAGGGTGTACTCCACCACTCACCCATAGATAGCTGGGATAGGCTCCAGCCCCTGTGACCCTGCACTACAGCTGTAGGGTCACAGGGGCTGCATCAATGTGACAAGTTACCAGACAAAGAAACTGTGAAATGCATAGGTCTGATCACACATATTCATGTATTATGTTTCTGATTTGACAGTGGTGTACTCCACATGGGGCTGTAACATCGTTATAAGAGATGACCAGCAGAGGTCAATAATAAAGTGTTCTGTATTATGTAAATGTAGTGTCATCTATCAATACACTGCACTAATAACTAATAATCACAATTAATCATAAAGGCGTTTAGGAAACTACACAAATGTACAATAAAACAGTAAGAGGAATCATTTTGTATTGTTTCTTTTATTACGCATTACCTTAGCAAAAAATAAATAAATATAATGTAAAAAAATTCAAGGTAATGATATTATATACGAGAAATGTGAGAAGTGCACACAAAGCTATCCCGTGCTCATGAGAAACTTTGTACTCACTGGTGACCAGGCAGACAGTTGGGCTGTACTTTCATCTTGGACTTAACTATAAGGACATTGAAGGTTTGCTTGCAAATCATCACTGTAATATTATCTCATAGAGTAGAGTAGAATAGAATAGACTTTATGAATCCCTTTGGGTTGTGCTGTTTCCGTGGAGGCATAATGGGACTTTAAATTGCCTACAAAAGTAAGTAGGCAGAAAAGTTTTGGGCTGCTGAGTATTAATGAACACAACAAATAGATCTATAGTTCAAAATAAGCTTCGGCCTAAAACAACTCTTCCTGGGTCAGCTATTAGTCTTTGACTTTCCACGCTGGAATTCCCCCCCTGGATTAGCTAAAAAGAAGAATTCCACAACATGTGGGGTATTTACTGCAAGCACAGCAGCGAGCTGTCTGTGGTTGCCCCATTACACTCATAGAAAGAGTTGTAGTAAGATAAGCTGCATTCCTTCGCACTCATTTCAACTTCAGCAGTTCTAGGTAAGAAGAAGGAAAACCCTGAGATAAAACTAAACATAGAACACATTTCACCTCACTATTATGCAGCGACACACTAACAAACCTTTCCTTTTGGGAAATATGTCAAAAATCTGGTATTTAGGACACAGAAAGAAGGCCGCCAGGAAGTCCTTAACAGGTTCCATCACTCTGACAAATAAGAAACTCTCACAAAGAGAGGACTTCACTGCTCCGTGGAAGCCTGTTTGCTTTCATGAACAGACTGGGGGAGATAAGGGCCGCCAGCTGCTTCTCTGTTCATATCTCAGCCATCGTATTCTGTCTGGCCACATTAATCCTCTTCCACCTGTAAATCAGTCAGCACTTTCACAGTTTAGAGATAAAAACGTTTTCTCACTTTTCAGGTTGACTGACAGGATTTTTAGGCTGTTCCAGCTTTCACGGAACAAGTCAGAAAAAACCTGTTTTATCAATGAAAGGAGACTGGCTAAACCTTCGCAAAGCAAGTAGACATTAGGAATGCAATGTCATGTTTTTTAGAAAACTGAATACACCATTTTCTTAATGTCATTGTGTCAAAATCAAAAGTTCAGGGATGATGTGAAAAGCACCCGCATAGCCCCCAGTGTACTCACTGGTGTACGGCGCTCTTTGCTGGGCTGCCTTAAGCAATTTCCCCATTGTGGGACTAATAAAGGTTTCTTAATTTAATTTAATTTAATTTAATTTAATTTAATTTAATTTAATTTAATTTAATTTAATTTAATTTAATTTAATTTAATTTAATTAATGTCAGGTAAACTAAGGCTTCTGATTTGGCTGTGGGTGTGAGTGCTAATGGTTGTATGTCTTTCTGCATTAGCCTTGCAATTGACCGTCACCAGCGTTGTGGTGAAAATCAGGAGTACTTACATAATGTATAGTAGTGAATTCGTTGTCATCAACTGCATTCTTATCAAACCCTGCTGGATCTCTTGTCTATTGTGCAATTTCCTGTGACTGCTGTCACAAACAGACCTGTCTCTGTCTAACACTGTGTGCTTTCACCGAGGGCACAAGTGAAGGGCCCTCACAGTACCAGCTGAGACAAAGAAAACAATGTCAGCTGTTAAAACCTTATGTGGACGAGTGCCTTACATGGACACACTCTGGATCATCTTAAACAAGTCTCAGCCCTGTTGGCTGTAATAGACATCTTTGGTGAACTGCTTTGCATATGATTATACTGACTTCTCAGGTCTCAGGTCTGAAGTTACACCTTGTAGGCAGTACGAGGTCTTTGAACTTTCCCCAGTTAAATGTTCCAAGTGGTCTGAGGGTAGACGGCTCGGATACACTGTAAAGAGTTGGCTCTATTTATAGGTCTAAACCCACTCTATCCAACTGGAGCTATGGGCTGAAGGCAGGCAAGGGGCAGTCTGGCTCTGACAGCTCTGTCATGGTCACTTCAGAGCAGAAACCAGAGGCTGTGGGGCAGTGTGGATGGGAGCATCTTCTCTAGTCACAGGCAAAGGATTGAAATGATTCACCTGAGATTAACAAGAAGCTCATTTTTCTTCACTACAACTTTGATAACTATTACCCAAGAAGGTTCCTGGAAACATATATTTCTGTTATTTTTCATCTGAACTTCAAGGATCTACGAGGAGAAAATTTGGGATTTTTGTTGTGATTCTTTTGGATCGACCCTAAAAGGAAGGTGACTGCTTCTGCTTCTAAATCAGGAAGCCACATTTATATTTTTGCTAATGGAAAGTTTCATTTGATTCTACAAATTAACCTTATTGTTCCACAAAGAGTTTTGAAGACATCCACAAAGGCGTTGATAATGGGTCTCTGCACAAGCAAGTCCACCGTCACCCTAGATCCCAGCGCTCACACCCTGAGTGCAGACCGGGCCAGCCGAGCAGCAGCAGAGGGAGTCAGCCCTGGAGGGACACCTATTTTGGATGAGGGCATTCTGATGGTCCAGCCGGTCAAAAGCAAAGCTGAGGGTGGAGGAGGAGGCGGGACAAAGAGCGGCGGAGCAGTCAGCCAAACTGCCAAGGGTTACCTGGAGCTGGGGGGGAAGGGAACGGGAGGAGATGGGGAGGCGCAGACATCCCGAGAAGCTGAGGAGGAGGAGGAGGACGAGGAAGGCGACGAGGTGGAGGAGCTCATCCACTTCTCTGACAGCGAGGGCAGTTTGAGGAGTGAGTTTCTGGAGTAGAGAGGAAGAAGATGGGAGGTGGAAGGAGGAAACAGAACTAGAGAAGTTGTCTGATCGTGTAATTGCCAAGTGATGTTGAATAAATTCCTTTTCTGCTTTGGAGCTACAGGTGGATGATTGGTTTTCTGTCTCTGTTATTCACTTCTCACAGCTAGTTATATAATCGTTGATATGGACATTTCTGTGGTCACTGGCTGTATCAATTCCACTTTGCTAAAAAGTCTCTTAAACGACCATCTTGTGTTGCTTGGAAGGTGACTGGATCTGATCACAGTCACAACTGAAAGGCAGAGCTTCTTGCTGTTGATGTCATAGTCCATCATCACACCTAACTAGATGGACTACACATCACCTGTACAACCTTAAGTTCCTGGTACGCATCTACATATTCTAGGTTCTATCATAACCATGCCGATGCGGTCGCTGTCTTTCAGTGTTGCAACAGGTACATTTACATTATTCTTTGACAATACTTGACAGTGAGCTCGACCCAGGCCGGATTTTCCACTTTTTCCTAATGAATCTTAGGATAAAAGAGTGGGATATACTAGTATTAGTTTTAAGAAGATTTTGTGAACTGCGCACTTCAAAATGCACAAACTAGCGATGCATGTTCACAGGCCCCCAATTCCAGCTGAAAAGAAAAACACACTTAATTTTCAACATCGGTGCCTAGTACTAGTTATCAGTATCTGCAGCAGCCCTAGCCCCTAAATATACATATAAAATATACATACTATTTTGTTTGAGATAAGTTTGCAGTGTGTCAGAATATGTCAGGTTTGACTTTGAAGAAGGGAAATTTGCATGACACAGTGTCCTTTTGTGTTGTCCTTCAACATATATGCCACCTGATGAGCCAGTATCTCTTTCACTCTTTTCCTCACATCACCTCAATCTGCTTTAATGGCCATTTTCCAGTGAATGACAGTGACTTTGATTATATCTTGTATCTTATATCTCTGGGCAGCAAGTCAAAAAGCAAATGCCAGAGCTGAGAATACACATCGCCTTATTACTCATACCAAATTCGTTTGTATTTTCAAAAGCAGGAGTGGTTAACCCACAAACTCTAATACATGTGTCAGACAGACCTTGTGAAAAATTCTTATCACCATGATGAATAATTCAGTTGACCAAAGACAAGCTGGCTTAAAAAGTGTTGGAATCCCAGTGTTTTCGGGGACCTTTCTTGTATCAAGAACATCAGGCCAGAATTTCAAACACAAGTGAGAGCAACTGAGAAAAAAAATATATACACAATACTGATAAAGGTCATTAATTTAGCACCGTGGAAACCGAGTGCAAGCAGAGTGTAGTCTTCTCCAATGGACTTATGGCCCTCTTGATAGCATCAGAGGTCATTAATTATGCTAGGCAGCAAATTCTACCGTATCAAGGAATTTATATTGCTTTCAGCACGCTTAAGTGATGTACCAAGAGACACTTTGCCAATAGGAAACATGGCCGCCTACAGAGAGGCAAACAAATGTTTGAAAGCGTCACTGCAGGATCAGAGAAAACACAGAGCATGTGGTATAAAAAGCCGGATTTTACTTCTTACTTTTTTCTCTTTTTTCCACTTTTACTTCATTGCATTTTTTTTGTTGAGTTAAATACTATTACTCTGATACACTTTCTATGAGCAGCACCAGACACAGACACAGCTGACAGTGGCCTTTCAAACTGTTCACACAGGCTTAATGAGCACAGAGCTGCCTGTGATGGAGGCAGAGACCGAGAGGAGGTGGATGTTTCTCAGTAGTGTGTTGCTGAGCAGTGTTTGTGTTTTCAATGAGACAGACGCTTGAGTTAAATTGTTCCTCTTCATCCTGTGTGCTCCTATCATATCCTCTTTTTCATATTGTGGCCTTAAGTTGTGTTCTGGCCAAGTTGGCAACACTTGTCTCTGTGCCAGTGGTAAAAAAAGCCTCGCTGCATTGCTTGTGCATGTTCTGAACCGAACCGAAAATGTGTACCCAAAGCTTCTTTTTTTCCTGAACTGTCCCATGCCTAGTGCTCACACACCCAAAACTCATCATTCTGTTACATATTTTCCGGACTATAGGTTGCACAGAGTATAAGTCGCACCGGAGTACAAGTCGCACCAGCGGGTCAGTGTAAATCACTACGTTTTTAGCGTTGCCTCTTCTTCCTCTTAACTTAACTGGTACGGCTGCAGGGCATTGAGAGTGAGACACACATTTCAATGATTAGCTTCACCGCACAGAAATTCCTATAAACATTCTGTAAATGAGTCAAAGGCAGATTAAGATTAAGATTAAGATTTCTTAATCTTAATCTTAATCTTAAAAGGCAGACTACTGTGCGCTATAGCTGTCTGGAAATAGCGAACTATCGGCCAATCAGAAAATATAATAGACATCTGTGGCAACACTTGTATATATATATATGTATATATATATACATATATATATATACCAACCAACCAAACAAACAAACAACAACCAACCAACCAACCAACCAAACAAACAACAACCAACCAATCAACCAAACAACCAACCAACCAAACAAACAACCAACCAACCAAACAGTAGTTTAATTATAACAGCTTGTTACTTTCCACACACCACTTGTAAGCATGCACTAAGAGTGACACCAGTCTCAGATGTGGCTGTGTGGTTTCCCTTTCTAAGAAACACACTGCAGCTATTCGTTGAGCCTTCCACTGCAGCATTACCTAGTGGGAAAAGTGGTGTTTATAGGTGTTTGTTGTGGCACAATAATGTTATCTGCATGACAAACAATATGACCTTTGTTTTTCACATAGCATCTGGGACAAGCTAATGGAGAGGAAAAAACCCAAGAGTTTATGCATTTTCACTTTTATGTCAGCAAAATGAAGGTTGCAGTGGAAAGTAAGCTACCTTGTTTATTAATCTTATTTATCAGTGGAATCCTGTCGGAGCTTTGAACCCACACGGTCACACAGTCAGTCAACTGGTGGTGTCTTGATAATTCCTGGACAATGTCATGGAATGTTTTTCACATGTGATACTGGCCATGAAAAGATACCACAGCAAAGACATCAAAGGCAGTCCGCCCTCAGGGACAGCACTACAGCTTTTGTGTCATTTCAGTCAAGACAAATAAAGCACTGGGGATTACCGCTCACCTGAGCACCACCTTCAACCCTCCTGGTCTCTATGGAGTCGTAATTGTAGTGATGCTGTGGCAAATTAAGACAAAACATTCAAATTTTATACAATGTTTGTGATTCATTCAGATAGGAACTCAGGGAGAGCAGGCTTTCATCATGGTCACTGTGAATGTGTAACAAATTGTGTGCTGTCAAGACAGACAAGAAAGGTAAAACAGAGATGTGTACCTACATTCCTTTTAGCAGGCATTTAAGTCTAGAAGTTGGATGATGCTTCTTTCCATCCAAGTAATGTGTGTTTTAACATGACTGTAACTTCTCGTAGGATGTAATTTGTGTTAACAGAGCTTGTTTGACATTTCCCAACATGGAATATCTTGTTATGGCAAAAAACACATCACATGTATGTCAGTAATATAATGACACACTCTGTCGTCCACCAAGCAGCACACTGAACAGAGCATCCAACACGTCCTGTCCAGAAGATGCTAATCAAGTCAACGACTGGCGACGTTATGCAGCTTTGAGATTCTTAATTGTTATTCTAAGAATTATAACCATTTACACAAAGTTCACCAAACATTATCATGCAAAACTGATACATACAGTGATACATTACTCCCAGTAGAACAAAACTGGATTTCCTATCACCCTAGCCCTAACCCTTTCTTTGAAATGAAGCTCTTAGCGCAAGTTCATTCAGGAAGACATTGACCAGTTATCTCTCTCTCTTGCTGCCTGATCTCCCTCTCTTTATCCTCCCACTCTGGCCAACTCTAGGAATAAAAGCAAAGACTGAAGAAAAGAGAGGAGAGGACCAGTTAAAACAAGCTTCTTGTAAAACATTTGAGAACAAAGTAAAGGACAGACCCACAGGAAAAATGGCTGTAGTGTACTAAACTAAAAATGTTTTCTAACCTGAGCCAGCCCACACAATGACAACAATGAAATCATATCACAAATACACAGAAGTATACATGTATGAAAAATATGCTTAATGGACCTATACAAACAAACAAGGACTTCCCAAGAGTCTGCCACGTTGTAGCTTATGTGGTGCACACTGACACACTGTGCTAGGTAGAATGCTACTTTCATCCCAATCCACAGCCATTAAAGTGTGAAAGAGAAAGTGTATGACTTCATTTTCCTCTGCTGTTACAGCCAGGTCTTCAGAGAGGTGAGGAAATGCCGCGACAGTCATAAGTATTCAGATTATACTGATATGTGGCTAGCATCGGTACACACACACACACACATGCTGCATCACATTTGCCAGCACATCAGGGTCCTCCTGTGTGGGAGAACTTCGATTCAGGGGTTCCCCAATAGTTGGAATCTGGACTGTTAAAAGGTGCAAGCCACCACAGATCCACTGACAAAGCCTCAGGAGTGGCTGCACACAGCAAGAGTCCGTCTCTCCTTCTTTTAGCAGCCTAATACAGGTGTAGGCAGACACAGGTAGATCTATAAGTGAAGGCTTAGATTTGCACAAAAAGAAACATTGTAAGCTCTAAAGTATCTATCCATTAGCCATGACTGGATCCTCCTCTGCACAGATGCTGCCACTACTACTGCTGTCTCTTTTCATCTGCTTTCATCAATCATCCTCTGCACCAATACAAAACTGTTTTTCTGAGTTCATCAAGGACGTGGATTATGTAGGAGCAATTGTGAAGGTAAGATGACACTTTGTCCAACTGTGCCATGGGAAATGGCTAAATAATATAGGAAAAGAACATTTATTATCTTTTGTGCTGGAAATAAATATATAAGTCTATTTGTGTGTACTTGATAGTGTAGCACCAGTGATAATATTAGTGTTCAGTCCAGACAGAAGCAAACTAAAACTGTTCACTGTCAAGTACTCTACAAAGAAACGTACTGATGTTGTGTGTGGGTGAAGCAGGAACAGATAACCAGATAATATAGAGAGTAAGCCCGAGCAGCCTGTTAGCTGACAGTCTGTGTGACGTTTAGTTAGTCCCTATATGCTGACGATACTGACGGCTTTCTTCTTTGGCTTGACAGAACTGCACTGGGAACTGCACCACCATCAACCTCACAGTAAGTCCACATTTGATCTTCACTAATAATAGCATTGAATAAATGACAATAGACAAGCAGACAATACGTTCTCACTCTAATCATGTGTGCATGGGAGATGTCCATCATATTATATGTTGATTATCAAAAAACAAAACAAAAAACTGACATGTCCTGACATGCTTCATCAATTTAAATGTATATTTTGTATTTTTAAATTCCGCTGAACTAATACATGGTGTTCTATACATCTTTATGTCCAGTGCTGTAGATGCTACATAGAAGAGAAAGAACTGATCGTTTTCCCAGTTTCCTTTTGTGTTATATAGCAGGTTAAGCATGTGATGTTCAGTGTCGCTAAAAACTAAAGAACCCTGCAAAGCATTATGCTTGTAAGACGTTGTTGCTCTTGCCTGCAGTGTGCATATGCACAGCTTAAGACACTTTTACCACTTCCTTGCCTTGCTGTTATCTCATCTGAGCTAGACACAGTTATTCATGCGTAGAATTGTTGACTGGAAAAATATTTTAATTTTTCTTGTTGCATTTGTTGTGTCTCAGGCTCTCATGTATTACTGATACGTTTTTTACATGATCCCTGTTTAACAATGTTTTAGGACACAATATGTCCTTGAATGTGTCACAAGGGCTAAATAGGCTGTGTCCTTTGTGTGGATGTGAGAGAGATGGTTATTAGCAATGTAATAAGAGATAAAAATGCCTTCTGTCATGTGAGCTAAAACAAACCTCTTGTGCTCAGGAGCTTGTTTTGTTTAGTATTATTATACCGATAACCATGCCGATGCGGTCGCTGTCTTTCAGTGTTGCAACAGGTACATTTACATTATTCTTTGACAATACTTGACAGTGAGCTCGACACAGGCCGGATTTTCCACTTTTTCCTAATGAATCTTAGGATAAAAGAGTGGGATATACTAGTATTAGTTTTAAGAAGATTTTGTGAACTGCGCACTTCAAAATGCACAAACTAGCGATGCATGTTCACAGGCCCCCAATTCCAGCTGAAAAGAAAAACACACTTAATTTTCAACATCGGTGCCTAGTACTAGTTATCAGTATCTGCAGCAGCCCTAGCCCCTAAATATACATATAAAATATACATACTATTTTGTTTGAGATAAGTTTGCAGTGTGTCAGAATATGTCAGGTTTGACTTTGAAGAAGGGAAATTTGCATGACACAGTGTCCTTTTGTGTTGTCCTTCAACATATATGCCACCTGATGAGCCAGTATCTCTTTCACTCTTTTCCTCACATCACCTCAATCTGCTTTAATGGCCATTTTCCAGTGAATGACAGTGACTTTGATTATATCTTGTATCTTATATCTCTGGGCAGCAAGTCAAAAAGCAAATGCCAGAGCTGAGAATACACATCGCCTTATTACTCATACCAATTTCGTTTGTATTTTCAAAAGCAGGAGTGGTTAACCCACAAACTCTAATACATGTGTCAGACAGACCTTGTGAAAAATTCTTATCACCATGATGAATAATTCAGTTGACCAAAGACAAGCTGGCTTAAAAAGTGTTGGAATCCCAGTGTTTTCGGGGACCTTTCTTGTATCAAGAACATCAGGCCAGAATTTCAAACACAAGTGAGAGCAACTGAGAAAACAAATATATACACAATACTGATAAAGGTCATTAATTTAGCACCGTGGAAACCGAGTGCAAGCAGAGTGTAGTCTTCTCCAATGGACTTATGGCCCTCTTGATAGCATCAGAGGTCATTAATTATGCTAGGCAGCAAATTCTACCGTATCAAGGAATTTATATTGCTTTTAGCACGCTTAAGTGATGTACCAAGAGACACTTTGCCAATAGGAAACATGGCCGCCTACAGAGAGGCAAACAAATGTTTGAAAGCGTCACTGCAGGATCAGAGAAAACACAGAGCATGTGGTATAAAAAGCCGGATTTTACTTCTTACTTTTTTCTCTTTTTTCCACTTTTACTTCATTGCATTTTTTTTGTTGAGTTAAATACTATTACTCTGATACACTTTCTATGAGCAGCACCAGACACAGCTGACAGTGGCCTTTCAAACTGTTCACACAGGCTTAATGAGCACAGAGCTGCCTGTGATGGAGGCAGAGACCGAGAGGAGGTGGATGTTTCTCAGTAGTGTGTTGCTGAGCAGTGTTTGTGTTTTCAATGAGACAGACGCTTGAGTTAAATTGTTCCTCTTCATCCTGTGTGCTCCTATCATATCCTCTTTTTCATATTGTGGCCTTAAGTTGTGTTCTGGCCAAGTTGGCAACACTTGTCTCTGTGCCAGTGGTAAAAAAATGCCTCGCTGCATTACTTGTGCATGTTCTGAACCGAACCGAAAATGTGAATATATAAGTCTATTTGTGTGTACTTGATAGTGTAGCACCAGTGATAATATTAGTGTTCAGTCCAGACAGAAGCAAACTAAAACTGTTCACTGTCAAGTACTCTACAAAGAAACGTACTGATGTTGTGTGTGGGTGAAGCAGGAACAGATAACCAGATAATATAGAGAGTAAGCCTGAGCAGCCTGTTAGCTGACAGTCTGTGTGACGTTTAGTTAGTCCCTATATGCTGACGATACTGACGGCTTTCTTCTTTGGCTTGACAGAACTGCACTGTGAACTGCACCACCATCAACATCACAGTAAGTCCACATTTGATCTTCACTAATAATAGCATTGAATAAATGACAATAGACAAGCAGACAATACGTTCTCACTCTAATCATGTGTGCATGGGAGATGTCCATCATATTATATGTTGATGATCAAAAAACAAAACAAAAAAACTGACATGTCCTGACATGCTTCATCAATTTAAATGTATATTTTGTATTTTTAAATTCCACTGAACTAATACATGGTGTTCTATACATCTTTATGTCCAGTGCTGTAGATGCTACATAGAAGAGAAAGAACTGATCGTTTTCCCAGTTTCCTTTTGTGTTATATAGCAGGTTAAGCATGTGATGTTCAGTGTCGCTAAAAACTAAAGAATCCTGCAAAGCATTATGCTTGTAAGACGTTGTTGCTCTTGCCTGCAGTGTGCATATGCACAGCTTAAGACACTTTTACCACTTCCTTGCCTTGCTGTTATCTCATCTGAGCTAGACACAGTTATTCATGCGTAGAATTGTTGACTGGAAAAAACGTATTTTAATTTTTCTTGTTGCATTTGTTGTGTCTCAGGCTCTCATGTATTACTGATACGTTTTTTACATGATCCCTGTTTAACAAGGTTTTAGGACACAATATGTCCTTGAATGTGTCACAAGGGCTAAATAGGCTGTGTCCTTTGTGTGGATGTGAGAGAGATGGTTATTAGCAATGTAATAAGAGATAAAAATGCCTTCTGTCATGTGAGCTAAAACAAACCTCTTGTGCTCAGGAGCTTGTTTTGTTTAGTATTATTATACCGATAACCATGCCGATGCGGTCGCTGTCTTTCAGTGTTGCAACAGGTACATTTACATTATTCTTTGACAATACTTGACAGTGAGCTCGACCCAGGCCGGATTTTCCACTTTTTCCTAATGAATCTTAGGATAAAAGAGTGGGATATACTAGTATTAGTTTTAAGAAGATTTTGTGAACTGCGCACTTCAAAATGCACAAACTAGCGATGCATGTTCACAGGCCCCCAATTCCAGCTGAAAAGAAAAACACACTTAATTTTCAACATCGGTGCCTAGTACTAGTTATCAGTATCTGCAGCAGCCCTAGCCCCTAAATATACATATAAAATATACATACTATTTTGTTTGAGATAAGTTTGCAGTGTGTCAGAATATGTCAGGTTTGACTTTGAAGAAGGGAAATTTGCATGACACAGTGTCCTTTTGTGTTGTCCTTCAACATATATGCCACCTGATGAGCCAGTATCTCTTTCACTCTTTTCCTCACATCACCTCAATCTGCTTTAATGGCCATTTTCCAGTGAATGACAGTGACTTTGATTATATCTTGTATCTTATATCTCTGGGCAGCAAGTCAAAAAGCAAATGCCAGAGCTGAGAATACACATCGCCTTATTACTCATACCAAATTCGTTTGTATTTTCAAAAGCAGGAGTGGTTAACCCACAAACTCTAATACATGTGTCAGACAGACCTTGTGAAAAATTCTTATCACCATGATGAATAATTCAGTTGACCAAAGACAAGCTGGCTTAAAAAGTGTTGGAATCCCAGTGTTTTCGGGGACCTTTCTTGTATCAAGAACATCAGGCCAGAATTTCAAACACAAGTGAGAGCAACTGAGAAAAAAAATATATACACAATACTGATAAAGGTCATTAATTTAGCACCGTGGAAACCGAGTGCAAGCAGAGTGTAGTCTTCTCCAATGGACTTATGGCCCTCTTGATAGCATCAGAGGTCATTAATTATGCTAGGCAGCAAATTCTACCGTATCAAGGAATTTATATTGCTTTTAGCACGCTTAAGTGATGTACCAAGAGACACTTTGCCAATAGGAAACATGGCCGCCTACAGAGAGGCAAACAAATGTTTGAAAGCGTCACTGCAGGATCAGAGAAAACACAGAGCATGTGGTATAAAAAGCCGGATTTTACTTCTTACTTTTTTCTCTTTTTTCCACTTTTACTTCATTGCATTTTTTTTGTTGAGTTAAATACTATTACTCTGATACACTTTCTATGAGCAGCACCAGACACAGCTGACAGTGGCCTTTCAAACTGTTCACACAGGCTTAATGAGCACAGAGCTGCCTGTGATGGAGGCAGAGACCGAGAGGAGGTGGATGTTTCTCAGTAGTGTGTTGCTGAGCAGTGTTTGTGTTTTCAATGAGACAGACGCTTGAGTTAAATTGTTCCTCTTCATCCTGTGTGCTCCTATCATATCCTCTTTTTCATATTGTGGCCTTAAGTTGTGTTCTGGCCAAGTTGGCAACACTTGTCTCTGTGCCAGTGGTAAAAAAATGCCTCGCTGCATTACTTGTGCATGTTCTGAACCGAACCGAAAATGTGAATATATAAGTCTATTTGTGTGTACTTGATAGTGTAGCACCAGTGATAATATTAGTGTTCAGTCCAGACAGAAGCAAACTAAAACTGTTCACTGTCAAGTACTCTACAAAGAAACGTACTGATGTTGTGTGTGGGTGAAGCAGGAACAGATAACCAGATAATATAGAGAGTAAGCCTGAGCAGCCTGTTAGCTGACAGTCTGTGTGACGTTTAGTTAGTCCCTATATGCTGACGATACTGACGGCTTTCTTCTTTGGCTTGACAGAACTGCACTGTGAACTGCACCACCATCAACATCACAGTAAGTCCACATTTGATCTTCACTAATAATAGCATTGAATAAATGACAATAGACAAGCAGACAATACGTTCTCACTCTAATCATGTGTGCATGGGAGATGTCCATCATATTATATGTTGATGATCAAAAAACAAAACAAAAAAACTGACATGTCCTGACATGCTTCATCAATTTAAATGTATATTTTGTATTTTTAAATTCCACTGAACTAATACATGGTGTTCTATACATCTTTATGTCCAGTGCTGTAGATGCTACATAGAAGAGAAAGAACTGATCGTTTTCCCAGTTTCCTTTTGTGTTATATAGCAGGTTAAGCATGTGATGTTCAGTGTCGCTAAAAACTAAAGAATCCTGCAAAGCATTATGCTTGTAAGACGTTGTTGCTCTTGCCTGCAGTGTGCATATGCACAGCTTAAGACACTTTTACCACTTCCTTGCCTTGCTGTTATCTCATCTGAGCTAGACACAGTTATTCATGCGTAGAATTGTTGACTGGAAAAAACGTATTTTAATTTTTCTTGTTGCATTTGTTGTGTCTCAGGCTCTCATGTATTACTGATACGTTTTTTACATGATCCCTGTTTAACAAGGTTTTAGGACACAATATGTCCTTGAATGTGTCACAAGGGCTAAATAGGCTGTGTCCTTTGTGTGGATGTGAGAGAGATGGTTATTAGCAATGTAATAAGAGATAAAAATGCCTTCTGTCATGTGAGCTAAAACAAACCTCTTGTGCTCAGGAGCTTGTTTTGTTTAGTATTATTATACCGAGCAGGTCATGTGACATGTTCAGACTAGCTTAGCACCAAAGCAAACCCAGAAACTGAAATCCTACAATTTGAAGCTTTAAAGGTTCATGATGAAATCTGGCATTAGAGCTACGTCTTAATTTCACACAAGCCCCACTGTTACAGTTTGAGCTGACTGTTAACTCAGTCTAAACACAAGCAGGAAATTATAAATATGTTAAACTACGTTAGAAAAACAGATCTGAGCTTTTTCTAACTGGAAAACATCTGTGCTGAAATGTGCTGATGAAGGGTCTAAACAAAATCTCAGCTACTAAATGAAGTGCAATTTCCCCATTGTGGGACTAATAAAGGTTTCTTAATCTTAAGTAGCCAGCTTAGTAGATAAATGTGTACGTTTGGCACTAACATGCTTTTCTTCCTCTTGAAAGCGATCCGCCTATCTTGAATATTTCATACAAGGTCTCGAAGATCTGAAGCACAGATATAATAATGCAGCACATCGCATCATCACAAAAGTGATCAGAAGGCTGGAGAAAATAGAGTCATGTGGGAGTAAGGTAAGATCTTCATCGAGCTGATGATCACTTATAATCGCAGCTATCTTTAGGGTTTGTTAGCTTACTGATGTATAGCAATGGATAAAACACTAACACCCATTCATGTGTTTCCCTTTAGAAAAATGTGTTCTGTTGGTCGTCTGTGAAATACGAGCCCATCATTTCACCAGAACTATTCCACAAGAAACTGGAACACGTGACGCAGGGGTTGCTGAGCCACACAGCAGGAGAGGGAGGTGCACAGCAGAGCTGTGAATGCAGGTTGTAGACGAGCTGGAGGACAATGGTCAGGAGAGAGACAGAATACCCACCACTGTTCAAAGGGCCCATATGGGGCTATATGTTTTTCTTTATTCTTGTATTATTTATTAAATATTGACAGTCAATTTGAAACCCTAACCGCTGAATATTTGTTTCCAAGAGGGGAATTTTCCTTCCTGTTAACAGGAGTTTCTGACTTCCTTTCTGACCTTATACTTACCTCAAGTTGCCTTTTGGGACATACATCCATACATCAAATCATACTTGCCTGTAGAGAGGGGTTTATCACAGCACGGAACACGATTCTCACATGTATGCTTTTTAATTTATTTTATTTATTATCCAAGTGCATTGATGTCATTTATTATTTGTTTCTATATGAGTGCAGAAAATTCTTATGAACAGCATGTTTATTGTTAATTAAATCATTTTGCGTTCTCAAGCTGTAATGTACACAGACTGTTGTCATATTGTGCTGTAGTTCAGATCCTTTCACACCTGATGATGATGATCATGTGTTCATTCTTTCAGAATCTTCTGACTTAAAATGTGAATCTCATGTTCTACTGCACAAATAAAAAAGTATTGTCATTATCCCAGTTCTGGTGGTATGATCCCTTCTTATCGTGTCGAGTGCTTACCTGTATGCAAAGTTATAGTCCCGGTTTTTCAAAGTCTGAGAGCCCTAACTGAATAACTTTAGAACTTTGGAATACACTTTAGCCTTTAAGACGCAGCCTTCTGGCCGTTTGTGAGTGCTTTTGATTTTGTCTTAATATACCACATTGAAAATGTTTCCATACATATGTTTGGTATCTTTTTTTCAGCACCACCTCACCTACATGACCTGAGCATTACTTTTGAACTTTAACCTACTCTGTTTACATATTGGACCCAAAAATCACCCAATCTGAATGAAAAAAAAAACATGAAAATGCTCAATGAACTGTTTTGGAAATAGAAAAAGTAAACATGTGTAGCAAATATGAACAAAGAAAGTTTGAATTTGGTGAAAAAAAATCATATACATATATCCAAATATTTACTATATGAAACATGTATTTACAGGCGTTTTTACTGGGTCTATCAACATCAAATAAAAACTGGGGAAAAGTTTAGAATCTGCACTTTGCACTGATGTGATCAGCTACGGCGTAGTTTTTTGTTAAAAGTGTGACGCGTTCCGCTCACGCCGGTGTGATCAGGGACCTTTGTAAGATAACACTTCTCTGTGTCACATCAAGACACCTAAAGAGACCTTTACACTTCAGCCAAAGTTGTTATCTTCAGGGCTGAGAAATGAAGCCCTTGCAAAAGTGTTAAAAATTGCAATTTACAAGTGCAAAAGAAAGGCAGCAGCCAGATTTAATTCAGGAACGTTCTTGCTGTGAGGCAGTAGTGAGAAACACTACACAACCATAACCCTGTTTTATAACTCATACTTTAATGACATCAGGACTTAAGCATAACTGATGGCGTGAGCCCCAGGGTCCTGAAAGCCTGTGCCCCTAAGTGGAGCTAAGTGGAGTCCTTCATCATGTCTTTAACCTCAGCCTGAGTCTTCAGAGAGTCCCCGTCATGTGGAAGACATCATGCCTCGTTCCTGTTCCAAAGACGCCGCGTCCCAGCGACTTGAAGGACTACAGGCCCGTGGCTCTGACGTCACACATGATGAAGACTCTGCAAAGACTCATCCTGGAACAGCTCCGGCCCATGGTCCAACCACTTCTTGATCCCCTCCAGTTCGTCTACCAGCACCGGGCTCCACAGGGGACCGTCCTCTCTCCCTTCCTCTTCACTCTCTACACCACAGACTTCACCTACTGCACAGAGACCTGCCACCTCCAGAAACTCTCTGATGACTGCAGTGGCTGGATGTATCACTGGTGGAGATGAGAGGGAGTACAGGTGGATAACTTTGTCACCTGGAGCGAGAGCAACCACCTACTGCTCAATGTGACAGAGACAAAGGAACTAGTGGTGGATCTGAGGAGGACCAAGGCTCCAGTGACCCCTACCAGCATCAAAGGGGTCAGTGTGGAGGTAGTGGAGGAGTACAAACACCTGGGAATGTACTTGGACCACAAACTGGACTGGAGTAAGAACGTGGACACTGTTTACAGGAAGGGCCAGAGTCGCCTCTACTTTCTGAGGCAGCTGAGGTCCTTCAACATCTGCAGGACGATGCTGAGGATGTTCTCTGAGTCTGTGGTGGCCAGTGCCATCATGTATGCTGCTGTCTGCTGGGGCAGCAGTCTGAGGGTGAGGGACATAAACAGACTCAACAGAACCACCAGGAAGGCGGCCATGTTGTGGGAGAGGACCTGGACTCTCTGACAGAGGTGTGTCAGAGGAGGACGTGGTCCAAAATAAAGACCATACTGGACTGTCCCTCTCACCCGCTCCACACTGTGCTGACCAGCTACAGGAGCTCGTTCAGCAACAGACTTCGACTCCCATGATGCACCACTGAGAGACACAGGAAATCATTCCTGCCTGTCTCCATCAAACTACTGAACTCTGAACTGTAACAGTCACTCAGACCCTGTACATTCATACTGGTACATTCATGTCCTGCTCTTTGCTATGTAAAGGTTTTTATACAGTAGTAAATATGTTCTTTAGATACAACTCAGGGATTTAAATGCTGTCTAGGTATTTAGATATTTATCTTTGATATTGAGCCATCTTTGATTGATTTTTTATTCTTGGTTGGATTTGCATGTCTGTAACTCTAGTAATTTCCCCTCGGGGATAAATAAAGGAATTCTGATTCTGATAAAAGAGGTGGAAGCATCGTCTGATTACAATTACAAAACAATCTTACCAGCTCTGTAAGATTGAGGGTGTTAGACTGGCAGACACCAAAATGTAACCAGTTCTTGAACGTCTGGCATGTGCTCGAGTAACATGAAAAAGATCATTTATGGATGATGATTTCTCCAAATATCAACTAAATTAAAATATTTTATATATTGTTACAGTTTCCTCTGTGTCTGATTGTGAGATGTGTCTGTACTATAAGGTCCCATCAGCGCCACTGCTTCAGGATCCACCTTCAGTTCCCGTACAAATGCCTCAGCTTTTGAAGCTGCATCAGCTACCCAGTGTTTACGTGTTATTAAAAAGCTTTTATACACTATATAAAGTGTCTCTGACTGAGCCCTGCCATTTAAGTGCTTTATTTAAAGCCACTGTACTCTGCTGCCCTCTACAGGGTCTTCAAAGCATCAGAGAGAGAGAGAGAGAGAGAGAGAGAGGGTGAGAGGGTTGCACATGTGGATAGGTGAAAATATTGAGGAAGCATCAGAGCACCGGAGCTGAAACAAAGGAGAGGGAGAAAAAGGACAAACACTATCAGCATCCAAACATGCAGCCCCCACCAAGAAAGGTACGCTCATGCTGAGTCTATGGAAGCAGGGCTGCTGCTAATGCAAACTCAGTTTCCTGCCTCAACATGCTCTGTCACTACTGTTCCGCTACTTTCATTTCTGCTGCATGAGTGTAACTGGCTTTCCGGGCTGTTGGTTAATAAAAAAAAACAGCCTCTACAAAACAACATGCTGTATTGTAATGGACACTCATAAACAGCTTGTATGATTTCATACACTGGGAATTTAAAGTAACTAGTTGTTATGGGTTGTTTGACTAGTGGCTAACTTCACTCGGGTCAGGCTGATGATTCAGAATTCCAGCATTACTAGAGGGATTTTTAATGAAAGCTTTTACACAACACTTATCTCATAGTTTGTGTGCCTATATTAACAGTTAACAGTTATTACTTTACTGAAAATCAACCAACAAACACGACTTAAAATGTCACAGTGCTGATGTGTAGGAATTGGCTAATGTTAAGCTTTGTATTTATACACAAATCAGATGAGCATCCATACCACTAGCATAATATGTGTTTTGTACTAATTTTTGTCACATTGTATTCAACCCAGTAAGCTGCTATGAAGTGAGTTAGCAACTATCTCTCATTGTATCTCTGTAACTTTTCAACAACACTAGGAAAATAATATTCTCTGGATGGAAACTCATGCACATGCTTCTGAACCTGATGTGTGCAGGTGAAGGAGAGCCAACAAGTGAAGTTGGTGTTCTCAGAGCAGCTCAGCAAACTGCAGACTAAACACCACCAGGACACTGAACTGCTGGAGGAGATCAGGTAAAATCTGCTGTGTGTCTGTGCACGGCATCCTCCCGTAGGATCCATCAGGACAGACGGTGAAGCGGAAAGGATCAATGCTAAAATGCTGGAGAGACATTAATGTTCAATTCCATGTCTGTGTCATGCTTTGTGCCTTTTTGTGTTCCCCAAGGTCATTTAGTAAGCAGCGAGCAGCCATAGAAAAAGAGTACGGTCAGGTGAGGCCCATTCATCATCTATTCCAGTCCACTGTTAGCTCAGTTACTGGCACCTTTCATTGTTTACTGGAAATGCTCCTCATTTATTGATTTTAGGTCCCATGTTAGTACCTGAGTGCTGTTTTGTCCTGACTTGTGACTCCTTGTGTGTATGTCTGCATTACAACACTACATTCTAGCTGTGAAAGATAGTTTTTGATGAAACCCTCAGTGCATGTTCCATGTTTGCACCTTTTTGGAACACAGTGTGTATCTTTGTTTGTTCTGCACCCTGGTGGAGAATGTGGCACGTAACTGTTGTATGTGTGAATGTGTGCATGATGATGACACTCAGCTTTGCAGGTTATGTTGGTGCTGTGTGTGTGCTGGTGTCCTTGTTATCAAATCATCAAAAGCAGAATGCATACATTGTATATGCCTAGTTGCACTGCTTATTTAACTGTGCAGGAAAACAGTGCAGGGATCCAGCAGGTTTTTGTCCAGCTGGCGCTCACATGAATTTTCTTCTTGATGATGTATTGTGTGTTTTTTTCAGGCCCTTCAGAGGTTAGCTGTTCAGTACCAAAAGAGAGACTGGCAAAGAGGAAATACAGATGCTAT